>NC_068937.1:122359737-122537650 GCF_016801865.2 Culex pipiens pallens
TTAAAAATATTCACCTATATCAGCAGTCAAAGAGTTTTCCCTTCTTTACAGAAGGGAAAATTCAATTTGTATGAGCAGTCAAGAGAGTTTTCCCTTCTTTAAAGAAGGGAAAATTCAACTTGTGTCAGTAGACATCACAAGTCAGTGAGTTTTTTTCCCTTCTTTAAATAATTGAAAATTTTCTCGACTTGTGATAACTGCTGACACAAGTTAAATTTACCTTTCTTTAAAGAAGTGAAAACTTTGTTTGACTTGAGATAACTACTAACATGAGTTGATTTTTCCTTTCATTAAAGAAGGGAAAACTCTCTTGACTGCTGATACAAATTGAATTTTCCCTTCTTTAAAGAGGGGAAAACTCTTTGACTGCTGATCTAGGTGAATATTTTAAAAAAAGAAGCGAAAACTCGCTTGAGTTGTGACCACAGCTGAAGCGTATTTTCCCCTGATTAATGAAGAAAATTCAGCTTTAGAAGGAAAATTCAACTTTTTTCAGCGCACACAAAATAAATTATGGTAATATTCATCAGGAAATGGTGATGGATTTGGTGTCCAAAAAATAAATAAGAAATTGGTGAATATTCATCATGATTATCTGATCAGGTTCACATTTTTATATTTTTTTAGGTAATATTACTCAGAAAAGGGGTTATATTCAACCAACCAAATTTTTAACCTCCAAAATTCAACTTTTTTTCTGTGCAGTTGCCGTAAGTCTAGAAAGTGTCCCTTTCTTAAAAGGAAATATTAACCTTTATAAATGTCAAACATATTTGGCTCAATGGCTTAAAATAGCCCTGGGAACAATATTCAGCATGTGGAGCAACGTTTTGAACAAACGTTTCATGTTCTGGGCACCCATAGCCAGCTGCCAGCCAGCAAGAAAAAAAATCTTAAAGAAAGAAAAAAAACAGCTTTCGCCGGCAGTTGTCACAACCTAATTTGGTCTTCTTAAAGCAATTCCAATATTTACTTTATTTTGAAATTTTAACATCATTATGCCAAATGACCGTTATGCCAAATGGCTTTATGCCAAATGGGATACACCCAAAACAAACAACATCCTGCACTTTGCAGTGACAAATGTCATCGAAAAAAAAAAAACAACTAAAACAAAACAAACAAAACACTACTCTGTGCTACTTCGTGAAACTCCGTTGCCATGCTTATGCGCACGCATGATATCATAAACATTACACCGCGAGCACACGTACAGTGCACACATACAGCAGCAGTTCAGGAAACAAGGCCACAACACTCCGGTTGCACATTACGCACATGTATGCAAATGTACTGAACACGCGCGAACCCGTGAGTTTTCATGAAACATGTAACGTTTCAGTGGTGTATATTTTTTTTGTTGTTGTTTTGCTGAAACTGAGCGCATTAATTATAACTTGACACTTGGGCGCACTAATGTGAGAGTGAACTTGGCAAAAAAGGGTGGGAGGCAGTGCTGTTGCAATCGTAATTTCTGCGAAAATGTTTATCAATTTTAGAGAAAAAAAATGCGCTGACATTGACATTTGCATGACAGATATTGACTTGAGTTATACGCACGCCATAATTTCACACTAATGGCCTATCTACAATCACTTAGCTTAGAATAGTTAAGTAAAGTAAAACTTATGGCCTATCTACAATCACTTAACTTAGAAAATTTCACTTAGCTTAGGAGTTTGAATCAATGGAAATGATCTTCTACAATGAAAAGGAATAAAATTAGAAACTTGACGTATGGTTTGGAAAATTTCAAAATCTACGGTAAGTTGACGTTTCCATATCAAAGGTAAACAAACAACTGCATAGCAACTTATATCAGCCCAGCAAATTTTCTAAGTTGATTGTGGATGACGGCCGTAATGGCCTATCTACAATCACTTAGCTTAGAACATCTAAGTAAAGTAGTTACTTAGGAAAGTCTGCAACTTACGTTCGTCATCCACAATCAACATAGAAAACTTGCTGGGATGATATACGTTGCTATGCAGTTGTTTGTTTACCTTTGATGTGGAAACGTCAACTTACCGTAGATTTTGAAATTTTCCAAACCAAACGTCAGTTTCTAATTTGATTACTTTTCCATTGTAGCAGCGCCGTACCTAGGGGTTGGCGCAGTTGGCGACCGCCAAGGGCGCCAGCCCTTGGGGGCGCCGAAAACGATGATTGTACAAATTTGTCATGTTATTATAAAATCCTAGAAAGGTATTCAGAACAAAAGGGGCGCCAAATTTTAAGTAGGACTACAAAATAACTCGATAATCTTGGTCGGAATATTACAAATATTACTTATAACACTTGGGGCGCCAAAATCAACTATTTCAATAATTGTACCAGAATTAAATTTAAAATTAAATTCTCTCAATTCATTTATCAAAGGGGGCGCTCAAGTGGTAAAAATTTCAGGATTTTATAACAATTCTTTGAAATAGCTAGAGATTTTATATTCCAACTACAGTATATAAAATTCAATTTAAATTTCACCATTTTTTCCAGCATCAGGAACCATCAAGCTTTTTTATGTTTTGAAGTATTTTTTTATAATCAGCTATTTAATTGAAATTTACACATTTCTATTAAAAATCTGAAATAAAAAGAATAAGATATTTCAAGTTTAAAGAAAATGGCATTTGAGATATTTTTATCGTTTTAAATGCAAACGTTGCGTTGAGATTGGCCTACGTTTTCGAAATACTGAAGTGTTTAAATTGAATATTTCTAACACAAAAAATGCTTTGTTTTTTGTTAAATTTCTAGCAATTTTTTTTTTTTTTTTTTTTTTTTTTTTTTTTTTTTTTTTTTCAACATGGAACTGGCAGCACTGGTTGCCTGACTCGGTCGGTCTTTTTGGTCGCAAATTTGAATTACAATTCTGTAGTGTAAAACGGTAGTTTTGTGCGTGAAAAGTGTTTCTATCACCTCGTCTGTGCAGTGTTTTTACGAACTTCATCGAGTTCACTCAATTTTTCACCGGAAAAGTGTGTTTTATTAAAAATTTAAAACGTTGTTTTGTTGACGTCAGCAGGCTCGAGCTACGACCTCCGCCGGGTTTCTAAGCATGTAGTAGTGAGCTTTTCAGCTGCTTTGGTGTTAGTGTGCTGAAGGAAAACGTGTGTGTCGTTGCCACCTGAAATTATTGTTTTGGTTTGCCGATGACAAGCTGATTGAATGAGTTGGCCCCACCGGCTACTCAGCGGCCGGCGGAAGTTATCCGAGGCAAGCGGCCACTTGTACTTCCGTGCTACTTCAAAGAGTTTTTCAACTCGGGTGAGTTCATTCCTTGTAGCAGGCCATGTTGCAGAGAGCCCAAGTTTTGATTGACGTAAGAGAGGTGAGTTCCTTTGACAGAAGACCCACTCAGTGAGTGTCTGAGTGCTGGGTTAATGTTTGCAGGCCTCTACTGATTTGAAGATACAGGGCTGCCATAGTTTTGGATTACTTATCTTTGTTAAAATTTATTATTTCTTGGTTATGTATTTGTTTGTGTCGTGACTTGTTTGCATGCTTTTTTAGGGGTCTATTGGTTTGTGTAAATACAAAAACAAAGGTGTTGGGTAATCTATTGAATGATCATTATTTCACTGTTATATTTGTGCAAGCAGGCTTCGCGTGGCGATTCTAGTGCAAGCAGCAGTGGAGAAAAGTTGAATTTAATTTGTGTTCTTTTGTGCTCTATTCGTGTTCCAATCATGCATGTCCATCTGGAGCATTACCTTTTGAATTATTTATATTTTCACAGCTTCCTGGAATCATCTTTAAATTAACTGCTTATATGTATTTATCTATGCACTTTATGATTTATTTATATTGTTACCTTGTCCTGTTCCTAATCCTTTATCATACCATTTTCCCATATAATATATATTGAAATTGCATAAAATAACGATATTTAAAAAAAAACAGCATCTGGAGCAATTGTTTTTAAATTATTGCTATTTTTTACAGCTTCCAGGAATTATTTTTAAATTTAGTGTCGATATGTTTATTATCAATTCACCATATGATTAATTTAAATGTTCAAATTATTCCTTATCTTATTCTTTTTTCTTATCTTTCTCATACCGTAAACGATCCAATTTCATAAATTAACGACACTTACTAAAAAAGCAAGGGAACCATTTAGAGCATTTGTATTTTAAATAATAGCAATTTTTACAGCTTCCTGGCATCATCATGATTGAATAAAATTTAATTATCATTACAAAATGTTATGCTTTTACAGCTTCCTGGAATCATCTTGATTATATTTACTATATTTATTATATTTATTTTATTTATTATGTTTATAATATTTATTATATTTATTATATTTATTATATTTATTATATTCATTATTCATTATTATTACAAAACTATATTCTTATTAGATAATACACTACAGATTCACACTTACACTTACAAACTTCCAATACATTTAATACATTACGAATTCAACCATTTTCATCGGCCCGATGAAATTCCTCTAACCCCCATTCCAAACCTCCCAAAAAATATTCCGTTCACTTTTAAAAGTCGCATGGGTTCCCTGCACTTTTGCCACTAGTGAACAACAAAAACATCCCCTCCCAAATCCCCACGGGACTGTATGGGCGTAGCCTTGGAGCACAGTGTGGAAATTTACGTTTTTAGATATTTTTGGTTGTACCGGGCAGCAATCAAATTGTTTAAGAATATTGAATTGACCATTGTGGCACCCCCTACAGCGTGGTGCAGACCCGTTATGCTATGCTATGCTATGCTATGCTATTTCTAGCAATTTTTTTTTTCAACATAAAAATGTTGGTTTTTTAAGAGCACATAAATTGCTCTAAATATGTTATATTCTGCTGCTTGTATTCAATTGCTTGTAGCAAGAGTGAAAAAGTAAAATTTGGGTGTCTTCGACAAAGTTGCATAGATTGGCATGCCCACCAACTTTTTAGTCGTAAAAGTAAAATATTATACAATTTCTTGTATAAATTTGATTTGCAGAAACACCATTATCGCGGACCCATTAGATTTTAAACCAAAGCAAAATTCCAACTCCAAAAACAGCAATATTTTTTTGGGAAAACACAAAGTTCCACAATATTGCTTCTAGGGTCAATAATTTGAAGAATGTTAGTAACATTTTCCTGGAAAATTTTTGTTTTGTTATGTTTTAATGGAATAGATAAAGTTGCTTATCTTTCACAAACATTTTTTTTTATTTCATGGATTCCATGTGTTGGGCTATCCAGTGTAATTTCGCCTAAATTTTCACATTTACACAAACGGTTCTAAAAGCTTTGTGTGTAGAGGGTGACTATTCTCGAGATTTTCAATTTCCCGGGAATCTAGAGTTGAATTTGGAAATTTCCCGGGAATTCCCGGGACCTGGTAGTGTTTATAACTATGCCAATAGTGCCAGTAATGTATAAAGAAAAGTTATAAATGTGTTTCTTTTCAATGAATTCAGTTACGATTTACTCATGCTTATTTAATGAAACGTTAATTAGTAGCCTCATTATTTTTGGGAACTATGATCTACTTCTTGATTTTTTTCTGAATCTGCAATACAACTTGTTGTATGAACTTGTTATTAGATTTTTGTGAAATAACAAAATAGCTAATATATAATTTCCCAGTATCGGGATTTTTACAATATAATAAATAGCGACTCGAAACAACAATTTTAATATTTTTTTTAACTGTATATATGCATTGAAGAAATAGTGATCCGGAAAACCCGAATGTTCACAATTGGCGGACTTTACAAAGATTTCCAGAGTTTTTTTTTCTAAGATATAATTTAATACTGAGGTTTAAGCGAAACACAAAATTACTCCAAGACATCAAAAAAGGAAATTACCTTGATACAGCGAAATTAAAATAATAAGAATAAAAAAATGGATTATAAGAATTATTATGCTTGAAAGAGGATATGAAAATTATACTCTTAGAAATAATAAACAAAAATATAAAAAATTAGACTTTCTTCTTGTGGCTAACTGCTAAGTATGCTTTAAGGTTAATTTTGGGGTCCACATTATTTTAAGTTTTCCCAATTATAGTTATTGGAATTTTTAATAAGTTAAAATTTACACTTTCTGAATTAGAAGATAAGAGAAGCATTGGTTCATTCGAACTTGAACATCTTACATTGAACACCCAATGTTCTGAACAATTTCGAATTTTAATTTTTTTTTATTTGTTTATATAATTTTGCTTCGACCAAATTTCCCGGGAATCGAGAGGTCCAAAAATTGTCGATTTCCCGGGAATTCCCGCTCGTCACTCTCTATTTGAGTGTAATGGTTTTTATACAAAATTTAAAGAAACTTTAGATGTTGAAAAATAAACACAAAAAATTTCAATGTGTTACAAAGGTAAAAACTAATTGCCTTTGTTTGAAGCTATGAATTTTCAAAAAACAAATTTTAGGAATTTTATATCAATAAAAAAACACAGTCACAGAGAAGAGAAATATTGTTTTCAAAAATAAATTGAAAAAAAAATAGTTTCAAAAGGAATCCATCCAAAAACAAGTTTGAAAAGGAGTCCATTTTCTAATCAGTTAAACTATTTTTTCAGGAATGCAGGAAAATGCTGATATAATGAAATTTAAGCTAGGTCAGATCAAATTCTGTTTAAAACGATAAAACAACATTCTGCTATTTTCAATCAACATTAATCCTAAAGCAACTTTTCGTTACAACCTATATGTATTGGAAAGATATAAATCGATTGAAATGGTTTAAAAATAATAAAACATTAATTTGAATATTCTTCAAAGAATTAAATTGTGGTTGGATTTTTTAGCTGTTATATTTATTCAATCAATTACCATTATATTATTAAAACTCTTTGAAGCAATCGCTGAAAATTTAAGTAAACATATCAAAATGATGAAAAATTTGGAGGGGCGCCAAATTGATGCTTCGCCAAGGGCGCCGTGGACCCTAGGTACGGCTCTGCATTGTAGAAACTCAGATTCATTTCCATTGATTCAAATTCCTAAGCTAAGTGAAATTTTCTAAGCTAAGTGATTGTAGATAGGCCATTAGTTGTGTACATTTTCTAAGTTTTACTTTACTTAACTATTCTAAGCTAAGTGATTGTAGATAGGCCATTAGAAAATGTACACAACTTACGGCCGTCATCCACAATCAACTTAGAAAATTTGCTGGGCTGATATACGTTGCTATGCAGTTGTTTGTTTACCTTTGATATGGAAACGTCAACTTACCGTAGATTTTGAAATTTTCCAAACCATAAGTCAAGTTTCTGATTTTATTCCTTTTCATTGTAGAAGATCAGATTCATTTCCATTGATTCAAACTCCTAAGCTAAGTGAAATTTTCTAAGTTAAGTGATTGTAGATAGGCCATAACCCGGCAATGACATAACCATGGTTTCAGCGTACAACTTTCCCCAGGCAGATCACACTTCCAGCAATCAGTGCGAAAAAAAAATCGTTCCCATGTCTTATCTCCAGCACTGTTTACATTCGTTGCGTCAAGTTACGAGTGGAAAGGTCACTCCGTTCTTATCAACCAACCGGAAGCGAAGCCAGAGTACCGACTAACGACCGATATCCGGCCGATTCCCTCGGCACTCTTCACTCAGTGTTAACCCCGTCGGGGCGACCACCTTGAAGAAGGTAGCGTTTAAGCGGGAAAGTGTAAATCTAGCCCTTGTTTACCCTCCCCCCGGTCCGTGTCTCGAACGGTCGTTCAATATTTGAACAGTGTCAGGCGGAATTCTCCGGGCTCGGGAGTTCGTAAATCGTTCCGGGGTCATCGACCACGTTTGCGGTTCGCGCGCCTAGTTTCACGTGGTCGTAGCTAATGGTCGGTGGTGGGCGTGACCCACATTAAAAACTGGTCCTGGTGAAACAGATGACCGTCGCCGGCGGGTTGTGCAGCTTGGCGAAAGCGGTGCATCAACGCATCGTCGTCGCCGTTGAGGTTGTAAATCTTTGGGCCACGGGTTTCCCATGTGGTTGAATTTGTGGGAATGCCCCTATAGTTTGGGTCTAATTTCGACCTAAAATTGGCATGAAAATAGGTACAAACGTAAGGCCCAAAACGGGGCCATGCTCCTCCCGAAACTCGGCAACTAAGCCGTGCGACATTCGGCCAACACGGACCCGTTGGCCACCACGAGGAAGGCCAACCCAGAGAGAGTGGCGACACTATCGCATGTGTAGCTTTTATGCTAATGTTTATATTTAAATGCACACACACGGGTGATGGCGATGCGTTGGTCATGTTTACCGGATTTTTTGCTAGTTTTTTTTTTGTTTGGGTCTTGTTCGAGTATTTTGTAGAATTTTGGGGACCTTTTGCGAGGAGCAGAGCAAAACAACGGCCAACGGAGACAGCTAGAGGAAAAAATGCAAAGTGAAGGGTTATAAATTTTGTCTTGCCCTAGTTGAATGTATTTTCTTCATTTTTTGGCACAGAAAGGGGTAAGTGGACCCAATTCTGAAGGGAACAACAGCCGGGTTTTTTTATGATTCTAGGACGATGGTGACGGTTAAGACAAGCAAAAAACTAGATGGATTAAAGTAGAAGAGCGCGAACAAAATTGCGAGCGCGAGCTAGGAGAGTAATGCACTACAAGTTCTCTCCATCGCTCGCTCGCGAGCAATGCTTTCCTTCTTCTCGCTCGGATTTCAACACTGCTCAACAGTTGCTCTCAACGTTAGAACATCCCAGTAATCTTAAGTGACATCGACTTCTTCCTCATCAAACAGCCGACAACTCCTGTGTCCCATCCCAATCAAATTCACGTGTTGGACCATTTTCCGCGTCAGGCACAAAAGTTAATTTTCCGCCGGTGAATCACGCCCTCAAACGAAGCGCCATCTCACGTTTATTTTTAAATATTTATACCTACACAGTTTGATTCAACTTTCGGCGGGCGCGCGTCTCGGCAGACGGAATGGGAAACTCAAAGTCCAACAATTACGCGCGAAATAATAAATCGACGCGAAATGTTTCCTCCTTTGACAGTGTGCTGCGTCGGTAGCAGCTCGGGCTCGTTATAATTTTTGATGTTAAGTAAACACTTGGATTTTGCTCTTCTTTTTTCATTTTTGAAGAGTGTCTGTACTCATTGCAAGATAGCGGAAGCTCGGAAAAGAAAACCAAAAGTATGTTTCGTAATGTGCTTATGCTATAATGAAGAGAGGGAGATTGACCGAACAACAGCTGCGCTCTTCAGACATGCTTTTTTTCGGAGATGAAGTGCACTTCTTCGGAACAGAATTCAGCCGAAAAGTTATTTGCGCCAAATTCCAACGAGTCACACGAGTCCATGTCACTTCAGGGTCACAACACAAGCTGCATGCTGCAAAACTGACACGGAATGTGTGCAGTTGGTGAACTTTACGAAGCAGAGATAAGACCGCACACACAGTCTGGCCAGCTTTTCTCATCAAGACCGTGGTCCGGGCGATAAGATTTTATGGCTTAAATTGTAGTCAGAAACAATCTAGACGGGTGAAAACTTTTGCAAGGTTTGTCGGAAAGTTTCACTTCGAATACGAACTTCTGTGATGATTTGAGTACATTATGTTAGATTTTTGAAGTCTCGAAGTGACTATAAATATTTTCTCGAAGTTTGAAAACAAAAAATTCGGCAACAGGCAAGTGTCAGTCCAAATTTGTACCAATGTTGAAATTATTCCATTATCAATCAATCAAAAAAACATGGAGGCTTTTGCTGTGCATTTATTTGTGTATTTATTTGCTCATCACTTCAGATACGAACTTTACAATCGATCTTTTGAGCTATGGCACAAGTTGGTCAAAATTCATTTTTAAATGTATGTGTAGAAGTCACGACCAAGCTTGACCACCTCTGAAAAAAATCGTTAAGATCAGAACATTTCTTACACATTTTATTAACGGCACACATCAACCAGATCCTGGGTCAGATATTTGTTACACACATACACGGTATCTTTGCAACTACGGGAACTAATAAACATAATTTATTATAATTTTTGATTCATCCCCTAAAATCTCCAAAAGGATTTACAACCAAATATGACAATTTTCGAAATCAAATTACTTCAGAATTGGCTCAACAATTGTTGTAATAAAAAGGCAACAACCCTTAAAATAAATTAAAGATTGAATCAATGGAAGTGACTGTAACTCAAGCAGGTATTAGACTACACCCAGAACTGGACATCGGCATACGAGAGGATAAAGTTCACGATTTGGTAGTAAAATGGTTCTGTGTGCGGACTGAGAGGATAAATCCCGAAATTACCGAGAGTACTTTACTCATGGATCCATCTTCAAAAAAGTTCATCTATCAAAAAATAAAAAGTAATGGTACCGAAACTCGAACCCAAGACCTTCGGCATATTGAACCGTGCCTTTGCCGTATGGGCCACCATGGTTCGATTACTAAGAGGCGGTCATTTGTCCATGTAAGCCACTCAATAGGATGAACTGTTCCAATGAACGAATGAACACGCGAGAGGACTATACTCTCGCAAAATATCACTTTCCTCACGTTTCTTTTCGTGAGGACTATCCCCTCGTTCTTTAACTTTGGGTGTACACACTCGCACAGACTCGCACTTTTTGACAGTAGGGGAGATGGGGGTAAGACGGCCACCCTAAGGGAGAAGTCTAATAAAATTTACACAACAGATTATTTTGATCTCAAATTACGTGTTCTACTACTAATCCATTATAGAAATAACATAAATTAGTTGGTCTAAAAACCAATTTTCAATACTTTTCAGCAATTTAAAAAAAAATTGAAATCGTATATATATGAAATACGCGGGGTAAGACGGCCACCCAAGTGGGGTAAGACGGCCAGTGCTATAAATTTACTTAATAACTTTGCTAAATCTACCCAAATGCCTACATGGTTGGTTGAACAGACTTCTCTGAACATCATAACTATTTTGGTTGAAAAAAATCAGGTTTCAAATGTGAAGGAAAATGCTGCATAAAAAATTTAATATTTTGGCTCAGTGAATTTCATATTATTGCGACCACATTTTATGAAAAACTGTGCATTTTTACTACAAAACAAGCACAATTTGATGCAAAATTATTATTTTGTGTATTTCGATTAGAATAAGTAAATCAAAATTATGTAAACAATATTAAATTCGCGATTTTTATGAAAAGTTTGATAGGATTTCATACTATTCAATGAGTGTTGCTATATCACAGTAAAGAATGTTGTCGAAACGGTAGTTAACAGCATTTTGATTAAAAATGGATATAGTTTTATCGAAAATGCTTTTTCTTTATCTATATCAAAAATATAACCTATATCAAATAAAATCCACAAATTACGGGTGGCCGTCTTACCCCCGGAGGAGGTGGCCGTCTTGTCCCCGGAGGAGGTGGCCGTCTTGCCCCCAAATAAATTATTTTTTTAAACATTTTTTGTAAATAGCTCATCGCATTTTTAAAACTTTTTCAAGGGACATAATCTAGGGAAAACTTCAATTTAACATGAAAAAATATTTGAAGACAGGAAAAAAATTTGTTATCTAACAAAAATGCCTAAGTTGTAATCCAAGAAAATTACAACCAGTTTCAAGTTCAAAAATTATTTCTTGATTTTGAGCTATTTTTATACTATTTCAAACATTATGTTTGGCAAAGGTGACTCCATCTGCATTATTTAGCATGAGGAACAGTATTGCTAAACATTTTAGTAATAGTAATTGGTATACTTATTAAAACAGTGGGGTGGCCGTCTTACCCCGCCTGGCCGTCTTACCCCCAGCTCCCATATGGCAGTTTGTCTGCTTTGTGTGCAGAAACGTCAGTTTGGATAATTTTGAGTTGTTTGCGAGTTTGCCGAAAACAAGTTTGACAACTGTGCAACACGAAAATGTGCGGGTTTGTTTATTTGTTTGCCATAGTCTAATACCTGCCTCAGCAAACATGCTTTCGATTTTCAAAATCTAAAACATGAAACTGTAGTAAATTTTTCCGTTTTTCTTTTTTTTCAACACGGACCAGATTGGATTATCCGGAGGCCTCGGAAAAATTTCACTTCCGATAATCGAATCATGAAAAAAAACATTTTTGTTTCGTTGTCTTGTTTTTGATTGTTTAGCTTCAATGTGATCCCAAACATGCTCTAAAGTGATTTATATTTTCTAATTCCAAGATGGTGACTAAAATGGCAGTGCGTGGCCGAATGGTTACGCTGTCCGCTTTGTAAGCGGATGATTCTGGGTTCGATTCCCATCTGCTCCAACCTTCCATCGGATGAGGAAGTAAAATGTCGGTCCCGGCCTTGGTTGTTAGGCCGTTAAGTCATTCCAGGTGTAGGAGTCGTCTCCATGCCATAAGTACAAACAACACACCAAACCAAGCCTACTCCAGTGGAATCGCTGGCGGCGGTTGGACTCGCAATCCAAAGGTCGTCAGTTCAAACACTGTGGTGGAAGGTTCTTTGGAGTAGAAAGAGGCTTGGGTGCTCTCCCCATTCAAGCCTTCGGACTCCTAGGTTCGAGCAGAAACTTGCAATAGAGACCACAAAAGACCCGGGGGTCGTTAATGTGGATGGTTTGATTTTTTGACTAAAATGGCGGTGTTCAAATAATGAAAAAGGGATTTGGCATGTAAAACTCTAAAAAAATTCTTCGTGATTCGATTACCCGAAGTCCCATACAAACCTTCGGATAATCTAACTTCGGATAATCGAGTCTTCGGATAATCTAGTTTGGACTGTGCTATTATTTTTCAAAATTTCAAATCAATCCTAACATTTCATATGGTAAAAAATCAATGTTTCAAGGCCTTTCTAAATATTAAGGCTGATTTGAAAAAAATGTTCTTTTTGAGAGATTGATTTTTCATCAATTTTTTTTTAAATTTTTAAAAAGTGTTTCACGTTTCTTCCTTCTTTTTCAAAAATAATTATTTTGTCTAAAACTGGCAACACTGAAAATGAATGAAATAAAACAATTCAAAAATGAGATTTTTCAAAAATCGTTTTTTGGCCCATTTCACAATTCGCGAAAAGTAAAATAAAAATATGGGTAATATTTTTAAAGAGTGTAACTGTTTTTTTTTTTCGATAAGTTTTAAGCAATATCTACAACTTGTATGGAGACTATTATTGTTCGTCAATAATGTCAAACTCAAAGTTTCATCCAAATCAAAAACTACAAAAAATCAGTTTATTAAAAAAGTGACAAATCTTCGAAGAATTGCGTGAATGGATTTTGTAAAATATGGTGATTTTTTGTCAATTCTGTCAAAAAATACGTCTTTATTTTAACAATCGATCAAATCAATAGCGATTAAAGTTCGTTATGAAGCCATTTTTATTTTTATTTTCTTAGGGAGCCATTTTTATCGTATGGAAGAGTAAGTGAGGCTAGCCTACCGATTACGTACAAATTTATGTTGATATTCTATTTGCCTTTCTCGATTGCTCACATCTTTCAAAATCCATTCAATACATTAATGCAAACATTTTCATTCCGACAATGTGCCACCCATGCTAGGAATGACTACCATTTTAATCCACTCCATAGATTACATCTTTTGCTACACTCTCAAACCCAGATTACGGAACAGACCCTTTCGCATCTGCTGGGACGTGAGTCCTCTGCGCTAGACTTCCAGCCCTGGTTTGGCCGTGTTCCGCTCTGGCAGCTAAGCGATCCGGTTTTAACATTCCAGCAGGATGCAAACCATATTTGCTTACTTGCCAGACTCGGTCTCAGTTCAGCTGATGTTGATTTCTAGGTTACACTGAAAAAAAAACGATTTTTTGTAAATCCCCAAGATATTCGATTACACGAGTTTAAATTGCACAATGGCGCTGTAAACATGGCACATTTCCTAACCTCTTTGACACCAAACACGATTCTCGCTTTTCGGCAGATTTTGCCCCGAGGGCACCAAAGCGTTTCCGTGTGTTTTTTCTCTATTCCCAGCATCCCAGACCTCCAAACAGACCGAATGTGCTCTAAATATCGGATGCAGATGTGCATCGAATTCCGTCTGGCTGGCGTTCTTCTTCCTCCTTCAAACGCTGCAGCATGTAACAGAGAGCCGGCACTATCGTAGCATACGCCCTCTCCCATCCCAGCTTTTATGGTTGATACAATTTTCGCTGCAGAACTTGGGAGGGTTTCCTCTCCGAGGAGTTGTACACTGTGCAGTACACACAACGAGCGATGTTCTGTTGAACGCCAGCGTTCGTTTTCTGGCCAAGTAGTTCCACAACAAATCGTTTTGTGTTACGCGAGAGCCGGTTTTATGAATCTCTGAATCTCGACACTTTTTAAGACTTGGTTGATGAAGCCGATGCACAGCGAAAGGGTTAGAAGACGGGTGAGTTCTGGGACGTTTGGTGTTTGGATGGGGTGTCGAGTTTCGGAGAGGTTTGTTTATATGGAAAAATTGGAACAATTTTGTTCACACGAAACGGCGTGGTTTGGTTTGTGTCACTTTTGACAAGTTGTGAGGAATTTACTCTTACACCAATTTTATGAGATATATTAAAACAATATTGAAACTAAAAGATTCTTTTCCACTAACACAAATTAAATGAAAAAAAACTTCCACCAAACGAGAATGAATTTGAGAAATCGTTTCTCCGAAAATCATCCAAATCCTGCTCAATTTAGTTGATTATCCCAGTCAGACCGCCTTGCCAGCCAGGAAACATCATTACGTATCCATGTGTAAGTCGTTTCCGGTCTTCGTCGTCGTCGGCGTCGTCATTCCACTACGGACACACCCACGCGCTCGTTTTCTGTCGAAAAACCGGTTCAGATCGCGTGCCATGACCTCCAACCGAGAGAGAAAGAGAAAAAAGGAAGAAGCCTTAAAGGAATAGCATCCATATGATTAAATCAGGGATAATGAGACGTGAAAATCGAATTCGATTTGTTAAATTGCACAATCAAACTACGTTTTATGTTACTTAAGTTATGCTAAATCGCTGTACAAGAAATGTTCACGTCAATTATTTACGGACTTCAAAATAAAAAACCTCCTAATGAAATTCTCAAAAGATTATGTGCATGCTGCGGATTTCTATATGGGTGAGAAGGGGAAATATACCCTGTCTTATCAAACACCTAGCTTCGTCATATGGAGAGTTTGATGCTCGATTAATGCTCCAAAAATACTATTTAGGCTATAAACTTACCAGCAACAGCACCGCCTCGAGTAAGCACGCAAATGTATGCCACTTACTGGCCAAAAAGATCATATTTAATGCACTTTTGATCATAATTTCTATTTTGCGAGACCATTTCTCATCATTTTGTTGGCTCACACATCCACACGCAAGATGAGAGCTTAACTGCTTAACGAAAGTCGCCTTCAATATCTTTTCACTTGCGCTAACGTTTTCGAAGCGCTTAAGGTATAAAATTGCTTCCAACTACCGGCAACATGTTCTTTTGCAAATTAGTGAGTCACTCACTAGATAAATAATCCCGAAACATGTAAATAATAAGCAAGGGCCATAAAAAAAACAAACGCGCCAAGTCTTTTGACGTTTGACTTTTTACGACCCATTCCAATCGAAGGCTGAAGAAAACCAAGCGAGAAGCGAAGGCAAATAAAGAACGAAGGGTGGCTACCAACACCACCAGCAGCGCCTGTTGGAGTGAGCCAGTGATGTCAGGAAACTTTCTCTATAAATGCTACTTTTCGTGAGTGTTCGCTTAAAATTTCATCACAATTGGCAACACTAAGCAGACCCAAAAGAGCACTCGAAGAAAAAAAATAATGAAAATAGAAAAATGGGCGTGGCCCCATGCATTCTCGTCTGATTAGAATACACTTGAGAAATATTTTTATTAAATGCTTGTAAAAGGGGTTATGGTGTTATTTTATTAGAATTTACCTTAACTTAATATAAAGTGAAATTCTCCTAAAATTTAATTATTAAAACTCATTTCTTTAAAAAGGCTTCATAAGAAACAGTACACAGTATCATTGTCTCTGATCAACCCATCAATATCCAACAACCGAGCCCCCGGGGCTCATATTGCGTTGGTTAGGACCGAGGAATGGATTACATCTTTTTCCAAAGAAAACTTACGCCAACATCCGACCAGATGATCTCGAAATCTGTCTTACTTTTCCTCCTGTATCAGAACCGAACTTTATCAAAAGGACATCACCATCATCACCATCATCGAACCGGTAAACGACGCCGGTGATGGGCAAAACTTTTGACAAAGTGAATTTATGTGATACACAAGCTCGCTAGCTAGCAGCAAAACGTGGAGGCTCATCCGTCCTTACTTTTATGGTTGAGCGCCGGATGGACTTCATGCTGCTTTCGAGTCTAGTCACGGTTGTGTTCGCCGACGGCCAAGAGAAAGACCCTCGGCAGGATTTCAGGCGCCATTACTGTCTCCGTTGATGGGCCCATTTCAAGATATTGATTGACGAGGGGAGTTCTTCAGCTCGTTTTCAGTTACCTTTCGACGAATTGGGGAAAATTTCTCAATTCGAGCTATCAAATCATCACAATTTGGAGCTACCCATAAATTGACGACAGTGAGTTAGTCACTTCCGCGAATCGTCTGCGTCGTCGTCTAATCATCTATTCTGCAGAATCTCGAGATCCTCGAGTCGAATCAGTAAACATTTCTTCATAATTTCATCCCATCGCGCAGACAACAACAACAGCATCCGCGACGACGGCGACTCAACCCGCGATGCGGGGATGCTAATATAATAATTGAATAAATTGTGCTTGATTAATGAGTCAAACCCAGCTTGAAGAGGTTTTGCTTGCCGCGATGCAGTCCAGACGGAGCCGCCGTCTCGTCCTGAGGGAGAAACAAACGCCCACGTCCCCCCTTCCCGTCATTCTCGTCGTGTCATAATTGGTGTATCGACAGACAGAATACAAACTTTTTAATGTCCCGTATCGCGTGGCAGCTTGTTAACATCTGGAATAAAATGTTTATGGCGTTTGGAGAAGCTCGGAAAAACGATAACAGCGTTTTACATTGTACAAAATAAGTTTATTATTAAATATAATAGACTCGATTTTTTCAAATTATAGGGAAACCAAGTCTTGGGAAGTTTAATAATTCCAGAACTTAGGAATCGGAAAAGAAAGTGCCAAGTCTTAGTTGTTAATTGTTCAGAAGCCGAAGTCGGGATAGACTTATTTAGGCAACTTTAAAAAAATATGTATTTAAGAGCGAGTTTTTCACCAATGTGTAACAGGTCAAATCGAGATGCTCCGATTTGGATGAAAATTTCAGCGTTTGTTTGTCTATACATGAGATGAACTCATGCCAAATATAAGCCCTCTACGACAAACGGAAGTGGGGTAAAACTCCAATACTATACTAACTATCGTGAAATTTTCCGAGGATTCCGAATATGACAAAATTGAGACCAGAAAGTGCCGCTATGGAAGCTTACAGGGCAAAAACTAACGTTGTAAAATGTTTGTTATAGAAAAATCGAAAAACTATGACAAAAACTGCGATTGGCCAAAAAGTTAGGCTTATATCCCATGTAATTCCCCTAACCTTTGACCTATGGGAGTATGGGCGTTGGAGGTTGTTGCAAAAAGATATTAAGGTTTTGAAAAATCCTTGTTTAACAGTAATTTTCAAAAGCTATGAGGAAAAGTCAAACCAATCCTTTTACCCCACTTCCCTTTGTCGTAGAGGGCTCATATTTGGCATGAGTTCATCTCATGTATAGACAAACAAACGCTGAAAGTTTCATCCAATCGGAGCACCTCGATACGACCTCATGAACAAACCGAGCAAAAAAAAGTTTAGAACTAATTTTTTAAGAAATTTTGTATTGTTTTTTTAAATTGTTTATTGTTTTACGAAATGCAGATCATTGATTAATTTTAAATTTCCGATGAAAATAGCTTTGATATGTAAATGGAATGTTTATTACACAAAATTCAAAAAAGGAAGTTAAAGAACATTATTTAAAGTTAAACCAACGAAAACGCATAGCATTTTATGCTTTTTTTATTTTTAACTATGTAAAATTTATTGAAAAGGCGATTTAAACATTGTATGTGACAAAAGTATTTAAATAAATATTAATAATATAGTCCAATTATTTATAAAGTTTTCTTTATTCAATTTGGTTCACAGAACAATATATTTTGCAATGATTTATAGTTTTCTGGAATTATCAAGAACTAAAGTTTGAAAAAAACTGCCATGAATAAAATTTAGCCTACACTTTTTTGATGTACCCATTTTTTTTTTTTTTATTACTAGAACAACACAATTTAATTTCACTTCATCATTTACTGATAGCAAATTAAAAAAAAGAAAAATCAGCAGCTATAAATTAAACAAAGTTGAATTCACAATATTACGTGTCAAGGGGTCTTAAACTCTTAAACTAACTACTAACTTTTTCAATAACTTTCCTGTATGAGACCACCCATAAACCAAGTGGACATTTTTTAATTCCGGAACCCCCCTCTCCCCCCCCCCCTTTCTTTCTCTCTTCCCTTTTTAACAATTCAATTTACGGCAATTTTACGGTATTCTAAAATCTGCTTAAATAAACGCCAGAAATTTATTTAGAATTATTGTGTAGGGGCCATCCATAACCGTGGAAACATAAAGGGGAGGAGAGGTGAAAAAATCTCTAGCCCTAAGCATCAATAAAAAAATATAAATTTAAAATTTGGACTGAAACATTTGATGAGAAAAATAATCTTTTTACCTTTCAAAAGATTTGCCTGGTTTAAAAAATTTGAAATTATTCTTTTTCACATTTTCATTTGACAAAAGTTTCCTTTTTATCATTTAAAATTGAACCAAAAGTTTCCGAGATATCGTCAGTTGAAAATTACAGGCTAATTAAGGGAGCTTTCATATATTACGGTACGCAGTTGGGAAGAGGGGGTTTAAGGCCGTGTTAGGCTCCATTAAAAAATAAAATTTGTATGAAATTGTGTTACAAGGGGAGAGAGAGTCCAAAAATCTAAATTTTTGCGTTAAGTAATAAAATAACGCTCCCTCGGATAACACTTAGAAAAACTAATGTCATCGATTCGAATTCTTTATGAAACTAATTGTTCAATATTCAATGTCTCAGAGAGAAAATTGTATCGGTTTTTCAAAATTACCTTTTTCAGGGTTTGCTTTCCTTTATAAAGTATTTAAAATAAATGAAACATGTTAAAATTCCAGTAAAGTACTTTTCGATTGCAAATGACGAATGTTCTCTCTAGGTTAAAGTCACGTAAATAAAATAAACAACAACAACTTTTCGATTGCAAAATTGTATAAGCTTCTAAAATAATGTCTTGATTTTTTTTTAATTTTTTGATGTTTTTCTATTTTTTTTTTGTTTTAGAAAATCATATTTCTGGAACCAGAAGATATACCTTATTGAGTCTCCTTAAACATATAAATGAAATTAAAAAAATGAAAAATACAT
The DNA here is from genome assembly GCF_016801865.2 of Culex pipiens pallens. NCBI lineage: Eukaryota > Metazoa > Arthropoda > Insecta > Diptera > Culicidae > Culex > Culex pipiens. The sequence goes on from NC_068937.1 coordinate 122,379,126, forward strand.
ATTTTGGGAATCAAAACTTCAATGAAAAAAAGTGAAATAAAGAAATGTTAACTTTTTTTTACCGTGTAACTATTTTTTCTCTTAAAAGAAAAATTTTCGAAAAAAAATGTGGGCAGTAGAGGGTAAAGTCCTTATTATAATCTACATCTTTATCGACCAAATCGAACAGAAAATTCCATCTCAAGATACCGCGAGATATTTTCATATAATTACGAACCCATTTTTACGAACAGCCCGTATGGAGACTTGTATGGAAAACTAATGATGCAAAATTGCTTCTTTAAACTTAGGGGACAAAGTTTCATCCAAATCAAACAATACCTGGAAAAGTCGATTGCGAAATCGTAGAGAACTACCACCGTCATCTGGGGCGAATCGGAACACATAGCACAACTTTCTTCAAATTTCACGCTTTTAAGTGCTCTAAAAACTTAAAACTCTAAAAAAAATCCTATCATCTTATATATTTTTCTTGAAAATTATTCACAGGACCTATCCGATGAGATTTAGATTTCAGATTTCAGTTTTCTGATTTTTCTATTTAGACTTTTGTCCAACAAATGTTTCGTTTATTACCCTTTTCCGCAGTGCATTGCGTGCACGCCACGTTCAAGAGCCGATGCATCGAAACCGCACGTACAGGAAGTCGTGGTTTAAGCATAACAACCTGCACTCTGGCCCCACAAAACAAAAACACAACATCACTAGCGTCTCGACATCTCCAGACCCTTGGGTAATTGCATCAGCTTCGACATCAACCCGGCAACAGAAAACAACGCCGTACGGCGAACCAATTCCTTCCAAACGACTAGAGTTAATTGAGTTTTACGTTGTGTGAAAACATCGAATCTCGTCCCAGGAAAACCAGAGTCAAACAGAAGTGAGTTTCGCCGAGGAAAACAAACACAACTTTGTGGAAGAGAGTTCCGCAGAAGTTCGAGCGCATAGATGAACGCTGAAGACTGCGAGCAAACGCTGCTGGTAAAAACTTCTCAGAACAACTCGAAGACCTCGGCGAGCGAGGTGAAGGTGGTGTAACGCGGAAAGTGAAAGCTAAAGAAATTATGTGTACGTTCGGAGGGGAAACAACAACACATCCAAAGAAAGAAAAAGCTATGCGAGGCGAGTATAGTGTTTTTACAGCGCAGCATAAGCCCGGTGGGTAATAAATTCACTCGCACTCGATAAAGTCTGACATGGTCGTTCCGACTCGTAGTGTGAACATTTGAACACACTGATGATTACAACCCGCTGCTGGGGCTGGAAGATTCGAGCGACGGGAAAGAAAAGTTACGAGCCCGGTTGTGACATTTATTACGTCAATATACGACGAGTTTTGACATAGTTTGACACTACTGGCGGAAAAAAGGGGTTTGTTTAGAGTTTTTGAACTTGGTCGAAAACAGAGTCACGTAATTTCACTTGCCAAATTGAGTAACGTTGCGGGGCAAGGAAACCCATAATTGCCGCTGTCGGACAATTTGTGTAATGGCTCGTGAAAGCGAGAGTTGGGGAACTTTTCGGCTGGAAAAAAGGTTTTGGTTGATAACGAGCTATGAAGGAAATGAAACAAAGTTTCCACAGATTAATGACCCGAGTTTTTCGATCGGTGATTGGGTTAAGGTCTTTCAAAGCTTTTTTATGATTCGTTTCCATATCAAATCAATTTATTTTAATTCAGCGTAATCTCTTTCTAATATAACGAAAAAGGCTTCTCTAATGCGGACGTAAGGGTAAGGGTACCTTTCTATAGTTTCCACTCAAAAATAAAGTGCTCAGATTAGTGGAAAGTGAAAAGCAAGTGATTACCAGTGTGACGTGAGTACTCAGAGACATGTAAGTATAATTGAGTGTTTCTTCTTCTTTAAAATGTCTGTGGACTCGACTTGGTCAAGTGTTTAATCTGTCATATTCAAATATTCCATGAAGCCTTTCCTGTCAAAAAAAATCAAGTTTCGTGACAAAATATCCAAATACTCAAATTATATTCGTTGACATGCCCTCTCAGGTCTGCCCCAATTTCAGCACGATTCCAAAATCTGGAGCGCACGGCCCCTGCCACAGTGGTTTCGATAATCGGCTTCACACTTTTAAGCTGCAAGCGATGAAATCTCTGATCCGTGATCACGTCACGTGACTAGCTTTCTGCACCTGCAGCAGGTCGTCCAATTTCCAGAACCAAACTGAAACACGACTGAAACCGGTACCGCCACAATTTTCACCCGCTTAATCGGGTATCAAGGTGGTTCAGGCCTCGTGTAGTTTAAATCTGTACAGGCAAACCCAACTTCAACCGTACTCGAGGAAACGCCACTGTCTACACCTAGTCTCGGTGATGTTACAGCCACGAGGCAACCACCGAAAAACGGTGCTCTTCCGTGGTTGTTCCACTCGCGGGAGCAAACAGGCTAACCTTCCGGGCGATTACGATTTTCGTACCTGTTTTTTGCTCGACGTTGTTTTAGCACTAATGCTCAGTGCTCGGAAACGACAACGAAGACAGCGCCAGAAACGGTGAAATGGCTCTCGGCTGTTAAAAACTCATCTGCAGAAAATAATTGTTTTTGCGCGAATTTTGCTGGTCACGCGATCTTGATATCTTGTTAGTAAAGTTAACAATTCAAAAACGGGTTAGTTAAACGAATTGAAACTGAAGCATTAAGTTTCCTAATAAAGGTTTAACAACCAAGGTAAAGAAAACAGTGAGAATATTTCAACAAACTTTTGCCAGCGAATCTTGATAATATTACTCAAAACAAATATATGCATCCGCCCTTTCACGACAATCTCAAGGGCAACTTCTCACTAAATCAACCTTGCCAAACAAACACCAAACAACACAACACAACCCCCATCGATCTTGACACGGTCCAGACCTGACCTGAGCTTATTTTTTAAAGGGGAATCCCGCTGAGAAGCAACGGTTTAGTTTTGCCAGGGTCGCTGAAAATAGACGACGTCTTCCTCCCCGACTCTCCCGTTGAAACTCGATCCCCATAACGGCGATGATGACGGTCAGGCTGGCCGGCCGGCTGTTTCATTTAGTTGCATAAATTAAGGGGTAGCACGACATCCATCATCAGGACGTCTCATCTGTCCCAGTGGTTTCCACAGGCTAGTAGAGAGAGATCGTGTGGCAAATATTAATGGACATAATGAGGAGAGCAGCAACGTTTGCGGGTTCTCGGGTGACATACTGCACACACACACATGAAACGAGTCTGTGACACATCGTACGATTATTTGGGGTTCTAAGTCGAGCTAGTTGGTGAGCAAATAAAATAATAACTGAAAAGATTTTCAGATGGCAATTTTTTCCCATCTACAGTAAAAAAATGTTGTACCGTCATCAAGGTGACATTACGTCTGGGGGTGAGCTTGGGTTTACAAAAATGCTGAAATTTGTATGACCCAATCTCACCCTCCAGACCCAACGTCACCCCTGATGACGGTACCAGAAGATTGTAACCAAAATCATCACGAAAAGACTCGACGGATCCGAATCTATCTCTTGCCAAGAGGCGTTACTCATCGTCATCTCAATCTGGATCATTGGAGCAAAGTGGCCGAAAATAGACCATGAGTGTGTTTGGGCTGGGATGACCAACGAAAACAACACATTCCGATCGGGGAATTTCTTAGAGGAACTGTTAAAGTGGGAAGAACCATTTGAATTACAAAAAAATATAATCGAATTTTAAGCCTTGTTTAAAAAAAAAAAAAAAAACAAAAAAATGTTGAATGGTCTATACAGTCCAGACTCGATTATTCGAAGGCCTTTGCAAAATTTTACTTCGGATAATCGAATCACAAAAAAAAATCGTTGTATTATTTTTTATTGTTGAGCTTAAGTATGATCCCTAAACTACTCTAGAGTGATTTATTGAAATATTGAGAAAGGCATTTTTAATTTAATTCAATTCAATTCGGTTTTATTGGTGAATAATCGAGATACAATCAGTTCTTTTGCAATTCATAACAGAGTTTTGGAGTTCCTTTCAGCTGTGTGTTGCATCATAATCCATTTTGGAACAATTATTTCTATAACTATGGCACTAACAAGAGATTTTTAATTTAATATGCCATCAACCATTCAAATTTGACTAAAATGAGGTCGCAGAACTGGAATTGGATATTAAAAATAAGAAAATAAAAAAATACGATAATTTTTTTATCTTAATTCGATCATCCGAAGTCCCATACAAACCTTCGGATAATCAAAACAGTATTTTCAAGCCCTGTGATTACAAATATTGCTCCAAGCTTAGGAACAATTCATAAACCACGTGGACACTTTATGAGGGAGGGGGGTTCAGCGCTTCTACACGCTCCATACAAATTAGAGTTGTTTTGTATGAAAACGACGGAGGAGGGCGGGGGGGTGGGGAGGTTCCGACCTTTCAAAAAAGTTCCCACATTGTTTATGGACCGTCCCTTAACAAACGAAAACAAAATTACGAAAAATAACGTTTTAAATTGCTTCCTCGTTTTTCCCAATCCTAAGTGACATGTTTTTGCAATGATTTTTTTTTTCGTAAAATTAAAAATGTTGCCCCACACCCTCAATTTTTAAAAATGTTTTTGAAAAAAATACGAATATAATTTGTTATAGTTTAAAGTTTGCAATATTGACAAAAGCTGTTAATTATTTTTTTTTGCAACTCCGTTGTGAAACTTGCTCTCTTTTTGAAATAAAATATAAAAATTAAAAATAATAAAACAATAAACATAAAAATTACTAACATTCGAATTATTTTTAAACGAGCTCAAACATGCTAAAAAAATATCATCAACACAGGAAATTATAATTGACCTTCACATAAAGAAAACATATTGCAACACTAAAAGTAACCTACTTTTATCATAAAAGTTTGCAAAAATTAACTCGGACAAAAGTGTTACTTTTATGTTTGTACTTTCATCCGAAATTTACCAAAACATTGAGATTTACGTTTCATTGAATGTCTTCATTAAAAATGGTAAAATACGACCTCCGTGTACGCACGAGAGCAAGCAGCAGTCAAGTGCTCAGTGCTCCATCGTTTTTTCGATTTTTTTCGCCGTAGTTTACCGTGATTAGCCGCGAGTTTGCTCCACCAGCATGCCAAGGGCCGGCCGTGGCCGTGGCAGTTCGAGTGCGGCCTCGAAAAACCCGCGAAGTTCGTCTACCGGCCGTGTGCAAAAAGGTAAACAAACCAACGCCGTGTCGACCGCCATCGCGCAGGGGAGAGTGAGCGCAGAAGGAATCGACAAAAAGTTACTACATCCCGGATATGTTCCGAGATCACCAGTGCGAACCCGTTTCGGTACTTCCGGTGCCACGACCAGCGGCACATCAACATCCGCCAACATCCCCATCAGGAACGAGTTCCAGATGCTGAGCGACGACGAAGAAAACAACAACAACAACACCGACGGTAGCAGCACTACCGACGACGACGACGACGATGATGGTCGTGCACGGAAAAAAGTGCCGAAGTCAAAAAAGATCAATTCTCCAACGGAACGAAGACCACCTCCAATTTTTGTTTTGGACACGTTGGCGGACGATGTTGACGAGTTGCTGGAAGGCCTCGGATATTGTCTGAAAATCGGTAAGTCGGCAGTGCAAGTGATCACACTGAACAGAAAAGATTTCGACCTGGTGCTTGAAGAACTGAAGCGTAGCAACTTCAACTTCTACACATACGACCCAGAGAAGCCCCCTGTTAAGGTGGTCTTGCAGGGTTACCAAGACCGTCCGATTACCGACCTGAAGCGACACCTCTCGAACGCGGGAATAAAGCCACGGGAGATAAAAGTGCTCTCGCGAAAGACAACAGTCACGGGTACGCATACCCTGTACCTGTTGTACTTCGACCGCGGCACCGTCAAGATCCAAGACCTGCGGCGGATTAAGACGTTGGACGGTTTTTGGGTAAACTGGCGGTTTTACACCAAGAACCCGACGGACGTAGCGCAATGCCACCGTTGCCAGAAATTCGGCCACGGCTCGCGGAACTGCAATCTCCGGCCCCGCTGCGTGAAGTGCGGTGAGTCGCACCTCTCGAAGGCGTGCGCACTGCCACGAAAGGCGGACTTGGGGGACAAGGCAGAACAAACCAAGCCGCGCGTAAAGTGCGCGAACTGTGACGGCAACCATACCGGCAATTACCGCGGATGCGTCGCGCGCAAGGCCTACCTCGAGGAGCAGGAAAAGAGGAAGAAGAAAGCAGCAGCGTCTCACTCTCCTCAGCGAAGTACGAACGCAGCCGTTCCTGCAGCTGGACAGCGTACGGTTCCAGCGGACAACCCAGCGATCCCTCCTGGATGGGGGCGTTCGTTTGCCAGCGTGGTCGCTGCCGGTAGCGGCGATGCGGCCCAGCAAGGAGTCACCGGGGGAGATCTCTTTTCCCTGCCGGAGTTCTTTGCTCTCGCGGGGGAGATGATGACGCGGTTTCGGAGCTGCCGTAACAAGGCGGAGCAATTTCTGGCCCTCGGGGAGCTGATGATCAAGCACATCTATAATTGATTATTTTTGTCTGTGATCTAGTTTTAAGCTTTCTCTCTATCTATCCTTTTCCTATTGCACTTTCTGTAAGTTTTTTGAAAACTTTTTCTTACTCTTGTCTATTCCATAGTTATAAGTAATAATTTTTCGATTGAATAACGATTTAAACACAGCTGAAAGGAACACCAAAACTCTGTTGTGCACCTAAATGAACTCATTGTAACTTGATTATTCACAAATAAAACCGAATTGAATTGAATTGAAATGGTAAAATAGTTTCATTTTGGAAGATTGGCTTTTTACTTACTCAAGAATATTGCCTAGCAAATTTATGACTATAAATAAACTGTGGAAAACAACAATAAGGAAGCTCTACTGCATCGATTGTTCATCATTATCCGTTATTTGAAATATACAAAATTAGCATATTATCAATTGTTTAAATTTTATCGATTTATGATACCATCAACTGAAACCAAACAAAAGAACGCTGCAATAATCGTGAGAACGAAACGCCACACTTCAAAGACCAACGAACTTTTGTTTCCAAAAAAAAGAAAAACAACTACCATTCTATTCTTCTCAAGCCCCAGCTTATCCAAGAATGGATGAGCTCATACCACCTCAAAAACAAAAACTCATCATAAATCAGCAGCCCTACAGCGCACGGCACGGAGTCTCCAAAAATTCCTAGTTATAAATTCTAGCCACACTCGGCATTCTTTCCATTCTCCCCACCTAAACTATTCCGTTGAGCTACCGAATTGAAATATCGATTAGACAGAGCGTACCCTCCTTCCCCTTGCGGGAATAGTTTTACAGAAATGTCGACGACTTTGACAGCGCGACTTACCTTTTCCATAAATCTCCGAAAGTCTAAGATCTGCTAGCGCTGCTTCTACTGCAGCATGTTCCAGCGTTCGATGACTGCCGCTACTACCGCTATGAATCGATGACGATGCACTCGCACAAAATAGATCAATAAATACTACGATAAACACTAACACACCCACCGCCATCGACGTTCCCCAACGAAGCCCCCCAGTTGAGGAACACTGCCGTCGCCAGCGATGTCTCCGCTCGGCTTCCGACATTCGCCGTCGCTCTGTCGCCGGATGCTGGCCAGTGCTGCTGCTGCTACCGTTCAACAGCTGGATACTGCATTGCCCCAAAGGCGACAACGACGACGACACTTCAGGGTCGCTTGGGACCCCCATTGCCAGCAACCGATGATCCAGCACTCCAGCAGGACTGTTGTTATTCCATAGGTTCTTCTTCGGATTATTTCGGACTTTTTTCGCTGTAGTGGTGCTGGTGGCCACGACACTTCCCCCGGTAGTGGTAGTGGTATTATGCTTCTTTGTTTTCATCGGCGGCAGCACCACCAACGACGGAAAAGTCGCCGTGCCCATGATCTCTCAAATGTAGTGCAACTGCCCGCACACACCCTGCAGCATGACCGAATGCATTTGCAGCTTCTTTTCCTCCTTATACCACACTTTCCGAAAACTTGAGTAGTAATCAATCTTCCAGCACTTCCACCAATACAACCCTCGGGAGGCGCTTACATCCAACGCAACCTCTCTTCCTCTATGTATAACCACGATTCCGAGCACTGCTTACTCGCGGCCTCTCGGCTCAGAACGTTGACTTCTTCACCGTAAACACAAGAAAAAAAAACGAATCGGCTACCAAAGGAGTACCATTAACCATCACCGAATACAGCCGTAATAGTACTGAAACACACGGAACCGCCGTCGGACACGTCCGCTCTCGAACGCTAACGCTTCACATCTGAAGCTATCCGAGTCCGACTGGCATGTCTGCGTACGAACTCGACCACAACAGAGAGAATAGAAGAGAATTGAGTTATTTTGAACGGATCTCACGAATACATGTTCATTTCTTGACGTAAGAAAATTTAACCTCAAAATTTGGTGAATACGGACACGAAATACACTCATACTTCATTGACCAGATTGAACCAATCCTATGAATAAGAAATACTATTTTGCACGAATACAGCGGCGAAGACAGTGCTGGCAGGTGATTTAATAGTTATCTGTCAGTCAGTGACAGCACGGTGAAAGTATCCAAAAACACTTTCAATCTTGATTGACGAGAAACCTCACTAGCGCACTATAGCGTGGTCAGCTGACTTAATTGCAGGTTAAGGTAAATGAATTAGCAAACAAACAAGCAATTAGATCTCACGATAAGTGATATAACTTGATGTCACTGAATGAGTTATCCTTATCCACTTTTTAAAAACTAAACAGCCAATCAAAAATCTACGGACATTGAAAATTATGTTTGCTTGAAAAAATAATTATAGACGACTTTTCAATAACAGACTTCAAAAAAGACTTACAAATACGCTTTTTGTCAATCTGGGTCTGGAGATATTAAATTTCAGGTAAGTACAATAGAGTTAAATGTGTGTTATTTTTCAAACTGTCAAGCTGTCAATTATCTTTCATTCTGTCAATTGCATTCAAAACATAATGGTAATGTTGAGCATTCATTTTCAAATGCATTGATACAGAAGTCGAAAGAATTTTGAGAAAATTTCAAGGAATATCGACATTTAATCAGTAAGTTTGGTTTAAAATAACAAACTGTACCACTACATCAGACTGATTCATGATTTCACCAATACCAATAACACCAAAGCTTAAACATGCCTTTACATTTGCAGTGAAATTTCATCGTAGTATGAAATTTATCGCGGAACAGCGTTACCTCAAATCAAAGGAGCTTTCGAAGCGTTCAGTAAAATAACACCCTTCCGTTACGTACTAGAGCCGCATAACGTGCGTCGCTATGCACGACCACGTGTGACTAGACTTTATTATCCGCTCGCTTCGCGCGCACATCCTTCCCATTTTATATCCTTTTCGTTTTCGTACACATTCAGATTCACATACAGCACAAACAGCTAAAAATACGATTGGTATCAAAAAAGCTACAAAACTACACCTAAAATGTTACACGATAAGATTAGTTAGTCGAGATAGTTACGAGGTATGTTTGGGTAAAAGCAACCGCTCACGAGTATCTTCCTGAGCTCGGATAGGGAGGCTTGGGAAGGCGCCGTGGACTACTGGGCACCGGAGGTGCCACGTACGTTTTGTAGCCAACCGAAGGTTGACCAACGGAACGCACCGACACAACGCTGTTGACAACCGCCGGTGGTGAAGACGCCACATTGTGCGTATTTTTCAGTCTTGCAATTGGGGTAAATTGAGGGCCTTCGATATCCCTCGTGGATGAGCACAGCTTGGGTGCGGAAATGTCCCGGACTACGGCCGAGTTGGATGATACGGTGGCGACCAGTTTGTGGCGGCTGCCGCGGCTGCTTGGGGACCGGTAGCCGGAGATTTTGAGAGGGGTTCGGCAGCGATCCGGGTTGCAGAAACGGATTATGATGTAGGCGAAGAAGAGAGTGGTTACCACGACTCCGACGATGACGAGGGTGATAAGAAGTGCGAGGTAGGAACCTCTGGAAGCTGGACCGCTGTCCAGGGATCCTCCGGATCCGGAGTGCTCGCAGAAGGGGGGAGCGTACCCTATGTCACAATGGCAGTGACCTTCACTATTGCACACTCCATGACCACTGCAGTCCTTTTCGCAGGGAGTTCCAACTCCACGCTCGTTTAGGCTGTCCACGTCCCAACAATGTTGTTGGTAGCACATCCGGTTCTCCCCACAAGCTGTTCCATCCGGAACCAACGATGGTTGTTTAGCGTCACCTAGATCAATGAACGCTGCATGACACTCCACCATCTCCCGACCTTTTCGAGCTCTTCCAATTCGTTCCTCGGTGAACACCCGCAGCCCAAACTCAAGCCGGTTGTCATTCAGCTGATGGCAGAACAACAATCCACACATAACGTCACGCTCCGCACACTTCCGGAAGCTGTGAGTATCGCGGTCGTACCCACAGTTTGCATACTTTGTCCCATTGACGTTCACCTCGTAGCACGCATCATCCGAAGACTTCCCTGAAGGTCCCCACAGCAGCCGGCACTGATCGTCCCGCGTTCTACACTCTCCATTACTACAGTACGCTTTACCATCCGCGCAACTCTCCGTATCCCTCCGGAACACATCCCTTGGACAGTGCTCCGAACTTCCCGTACAGTACTCTGGCAGATCGCACTCCGAATGTGCCGCCCTACAAACGGTCGCTGCCTGCTTCAGCTGACAACTCGTCAATTCACAACACTCTCCAGTTGCACAAACCGCTCCGCTTTTCAACCGACAGAGCTTTGCATCACAACACGGATTATCACAGGATTCTTCCAATCCACAGTCACACTCTTCCCCCTCTTCAACGAATCCGTTGCCACAACTCGCCGAATACACCACATCCGGACGATCCTTCAGGCAGTGGTTCAACCCCCGACTGAACGCCAGCGACAGCTGTTCTACGCTGCACGAACTCCAGTGCTTCAGTGACCGTCCGGTTACCGTCGCCGTCATGATACACTTCTGATCCGGACACCGGCACTCTCCGTCCACATCGTGCTCCATGTTGAAGCTATGGCCCATCTCGTGGGCCAGCGTCCCCGCTTGAATTCCGATGTTGTTCGTATGGACCACTATGACCGCTCCGGAACTGTTGCTGGTGCACATCCCACCCAGTTTGGCTTTCCCGATCACGTGGTCTTGGAACTCAACCGCCGTCAGTAGTTGCGCGTGATCATTCCGATGGTTACGGAGCAACTCCTTCCGGCGGTACTGCAAGAAGTTGTTTAACGTGTCGTCTGCCCGTTGACTGACCTGGATCTTGTCGTAACGATCCCACACGTCGATGCCGGTAAGGGCGACGAAAATGTTAAGCTGGTTGAACAACTGAAATAAAACGTTAGATTAAGACGTTTGGCGAATACGAGGTTTTAGGTTTGAGGCTACCATGTTTACGTGGTTCACGATGTCGGTGCAGTAGCGATGCACTTCCCAGACGTCCGAGTTGAACTTCCGGTACAGTGAATTGTCCACAACAAGAACTAGTTCGACGTACTTCGAATGTCGGTTCGCGTTAAACGGTCCGGTTATCATTTTGGGTGTCATACTCCTTTTAGCTCTGCCAGCACCCTCAGGGTCATTCAACCTAAAATAAAAAGATGTTAGTTGAATGTTTCCTCGAACCACAATCACCGCTTCTCGTCACCTCTGAACGTAATGACCCCCGCTGGCCTCATCGAAATCGATGTAGTATGTCCCGTCAAGGTCCAGCACCGTCCCGCGGACGCGCCCTTCGCAAGTCGACAGCGCCACGGCACTGCCGGGCCTGCCCACGATCCAACCCTGGTAGTAGCACCGTTCGTCAAAATACTCCACAATCGGTGGCTCGTTGCGCCGTTGGCCTTGCCGCTCCAAGAAGGTCCTGTGCGGTAACCGTTCTCGCAGCTCGACCACGACGGTCCGGTCGTCGTCCAGGCTGTAGGTTAGGGTGGCACCAGTGCCATTGCCGAGTCGCGTGTGCTCCACTTTCGGCGCTATCGGAATCCGGTCATTGCCAGCAGCAGCAGCAGCTGGCCCAGCTGAAATCAAAGAAACGAAGAAGAACGGACTGAGAACCCAAGGCAAACTTTCCTTGGAAATGGTGATGATGATGGTGGCAATTGGTGATGCTAATTTGGAACGTTTAAGACCATGGGCGTACCCCGAGCAGTGGCAGAGTTCTACCAACTGATGTTGGCATAAAGACATCGAACTCGTCAGCTGAGTCAAAGGGTCAGTCAACCGCGGTGCTTTGTTGTCTATCGGAATCTGATTTTAACGAGCAACCACTTCTAGGGTTCGTCCGCTTGCGAATTGTTCAAATAAAATTGAAAACTTTGTACTTTATTCGATTGCTAATGCATTTTCTGTTATATTATTCATAAAATTGAGCGGACGAGCAAACTCTCATCATGCTCTCTGCTCGTCGGAGCATCTAAGGAGTGGAGAGAGCGTGGACTACTACGACGGTAGTCATGCCAACCAGGACGCTACGCTGAAGTTGATCAGCTGTTTCGTACCGAAAAAAAAGTCTAAAATGGCGAGGAGAAACCCCTTTCGCTGCGCAGGATGTTCCCTCGGGGGGAAAGAAGCCATCCCAGGGCGAAATGTGCTGTGCAGTCAGTAAAGTTGATGTTTATGGAGGGTAATTTTAAGGGAACGGTGCCAGTTGTGAGCAATAAAGTTGCAAATCTGCTTGAAACTGAGTATTGTTGGAGGAGCTTTCAATTACGGACTTCAGGGTTGATGTACCAAACAGTCGTTTGAGAACAACTTTGATGTAGCTGTTGGGGTAAGTACAAATCTTGACTTTTTTTTGATAAGGTCCTATAAACAAATGTAAACATTGAGTGTATCCCTTTCACACCTTATGTCAAAGTCCATCGGAGTAAGCGGGATACACTCAATGTTTACATTTGTTTATAGGACCTTATCAAAAAAAAGTCAAGAAATATAGTATTATATTCTGTCAATCTGTCACTCTGTCAATAAGTTTTAAGTTACGTGCGACAAAGTGACGTATACACTTTACTTGCTTTTATGTTACATTATGTTAATTATGTTCAATATATTTTCAACCACGTACATAATTTTCTATTCTGAAAGCATTAAAATCTAGCAAAGTGACGCAATCGCCAATTCCACGAATCAGTAGTGTCATTAAGACAACTCTGCACGTAACTATCACAAAACTGACCAACCCCACCACCGTAAATTGAGAGTGCTCACTCTAACCATCTGGCAGTTTAACTTACGAGCGCGCCACGTCATCGGGAAAATGGTGCGCGAGGGGGTCTTTTCCCTTCTGAAACGGAAAATTTACCATTTTGCCTCGGTGCATCACGGCACCACACTGGACTGAGACACTCAGGTGCTGCTGCGAGATATATGAGTCACCGTGTCACGATTTTAAAGCATGAATCGCTAGAATTTCAGTTTTCGTTGGAATAGAAAAAAAAGGAAGTTCGGTGCCAGACTGAGAGATACCCTTCGGGGCACGTCGTTCAGACGACTAGAGCAAAAACCTGGTCTGGTGGGATCTTCTTGTAAGAACACGGCTGCTGTCGAAGACGATTTTGCGTGATTACTTTGCAACTGATGGGAGCCGTTCGGCCATGGATGTTGTACGGTTCATTCGTTAATTACGCGGTGATTTGAAAGTAAGTGCACGTGGCTTGTTAACAGCACAAAAAATACAAAAACAAGCTTTGAATTTAAAAGTGTAATTCAGTCGCACCATTTGACGTAAAACTCGATTCGATTATCGACAAACAACTCAGAGAGGAAACAAATGTGGTTTTTATGGTATTTCATACAACGCACGTTAATGGATTTTTGACTAAAATTGTTAATTGTAAAATATAAAACCTGTTTACAATGACAGACTGAGTTTCTCTTCTCTCTGGAAAAAATATCGGTGAAATGAAAGTTCATAAAGTCAACACCAAAATTTTCGGTAAGAACTTAAATCGCTTCTTCTATCGAATATACTTTTTTTAAGTGAGAAAAAAAATGATTTTTTAAGTGTTTGGGTGAGCTTTTCGTCCTTCTTTGGTCGTAGAGAAAAAAAACGTTTGTGAAAATGAAATTTTAGATAATTCCATCGCAGCTTGGCCATGAACTATTCTCATTAGTCTGAAATAATCAATCAGGTTCCAACTGCGCTTCCAAAGACCGAAATGAATTCTTGGCATTATTTGTAACAACATCTCTAACAATTACAGCAAACAATTTATCTAGAATCTTATTTTCATTGGAACGAAAACCACTCAACTTGAAGCCAAAAACATCCATATGGCAAGAAAGTTCAACAGATTGCCCAGACGTTCCGGAAAATCGAGCCTGCACAAAAAAGTGCCCGGTCACATCGCAATTTGTTATCACAAAAAGATCCATAAATACGTCGGTTTATAAAAGCACACAGACGGGAAGCTAGAAAACGTTTTGCATAAATGCAGCGCATGACGTCCACATCCTTCTCCTTACCCAGTAAGCATAGTTTTAGCTTCCTTCCGACCGAGATGTGGAAACCACGGCCGACGTTTGAAAGTGGATTGGTTTCGATGTTGCCGGGTGCAATGTTGAGCCATTAGTCAGCATAAATTGTGCAAACTGAAGGTGGAGAATTTCTTGTTTTGCACTTGATTGAGAGCTTTAGTACCAGGAATGTCAAAGTTCGAATGTATTTGATATAGAATTTGTTGAAAGACAGATTCCCGAGAACTTTAAACTATTATGTTCTAGTGTCAGATAAACTTTCTTGACAGACTAATAAAGAGCAGTGTCAATCTTGGCAATGCACAGTGGTTCAGATCACAAAATTAGGTGGAAAATTGATTTCCCGAAAAATTGTGTGATTGTAATGTGATGTAATTATATTCAAAATCATAAAAGCTGTGCATACCATAACAGCGATTTGTTATGGGAGTTCCTAGGTCAAAATATTATATACTTTTTTTTGTTTGGTGATTAGGGTGATCCTACCCGCAATGGTTGGTCCTAAAATGTGCGTGTTTTTAACGATTTCCGTATTTTTCAAAAAAAAATCATACCTTGGAAAACTGATCCAGGTATTCTCAGGTTTTTTCTGCATGTTTTACATAACATACCCAAAATGGTGAATAAAATGGTGTTTAAACGGAAAAATGGCGAAAATGGGAAGAACTACCTTTTTGGAAATTTCAGCGATGACCTATATTTGTTTGGGTACTACAATTTTCGTAATTGAAATACGCAATGTGTTAGTCGATGCTTGTTAAGTGCAATTCTTTCAAGCAACCTGTCATAATCATTTTTTTCCGATGGAATCATTTTTTTATTAACCCAGGTTGGCAGCTTATTCATCTGATTCAACCTGCACAAATCATAAAATAGCAATCACAACAATTCCATTTGAAAAGGTCACAAACCGAAAAAAAAAGTTCTCGTATCGGGCTCAAAACTTTTGTGGTAGTTCCTTGGCCAAAATAATTAGACCCGTACTTTTTTGTTTGGCCATTAAGGCGACCTACACCGTGTTAGGGTGTTCCATTTTCGTCAATTTTCGCTAAAACCACATTTTAAAAAAAAATGATAACTTCACTCCATTTCAACCGATTTTAGCTGTCTAAAATGCAAATGAAAGGTGGTTAGTTGGCCTTTCAAGGAAAAATAATTTGTGAACCAAAAAAAAGCCAGCCAAACATTTGAAAGAGTCGTATGAAAACTTAAAATGGCGTTTTGACCGTGTCTGGACCAAAGAGCCTATGTCTGAAAATATTTTTATCGGATTCCTCGGAAAATTTTACGTAACATACTCAAAAACTTAGCCAGGTGGTGTAGGGGTAAGCGTGATTGCCTCTCACCCTGGGTTCGATCCCAGAAGGTCCCGGTGGCATTTTTCGAGACGAGATTTGTCTGATCACGCCTTCCGTCGGACGGGGAAGTAAATGTTGGCCCCGGTCTAACCTAGAGGTAAGGTCGTTAGCTCTGTCCAGGTGCAGGAGTCGTCTCCCTAAGTCCTGGCTCGGTGGAGTCGCTGGTAGGCAGTTGGACTAACAATCCAAAGGTTGTCAGTTCGAATCCCGGGGTGGATGGAAGCTTAGGTGTAAAAAGAGGTTTGCAATTGCATCAACGATCAAGCCTTCGGACACCTAGTTTCGAGTAGGAATCTCGCAATCGAGAACGCCAAGGCAATGCTGTAACGCATTATGTGCCATTTTGACACTATTCGGAATCATCAGGAAATTTCACGTTAGTTTGCAAGATTACTTAATCGAGCGAAGTTACATCAAAATTTGAATTTGAAAAAAACTGGCTTAATCTGGCACAGAATATGATTAACCTGTATTCTGGCTCACACATGAAAAATTTGGCATTTCCAACCCAAGTCTAAAGTTTAACATAATCGAATTAAATAGATCCTCAATTTCGATAGCAATCCAAAAATAAGATGCATTCATTTTGCAAAAAAAAATGTGTTTGTCATAAAAAGAAAGATTGATGTTCCTGATAAAACTTCCAAAGGAAAGCTTCAAACTGCGTTTCGCACAAACTACACACCATAAGGCTAGACGACATAGTTTTTTTTCCTTCATTTGACTCTCCCTTTTCGTCACGTTATCTGGAAACCGAGGAAACGGCCAAGTCTGCCGATCGGACTCTTTTATTAGAGCGTGCCTCCACTGCTCTGCTCCGCCTGCTCCCGTACAAGATATCCAACGCAGCACGTTTCGTTGTTTTGACTCCAAGACGTGTCGAGAAAGCAGCACGGGGGGAAAGAAAGGATGTGACTCGCCATGCTGGCGACACCGGGACGAGCCTCCTCCGCAAAACTTACCAACATCTGGTGCTCGCTCGTCGAAGTCTACACGATGAGTCACTGCTCCTGGTGAGGCGGTTATCCCGGGAGTACAAAGGGCTACTCCTATCAGCAACAGTAGCGATAGGCCACTGAGTAGAGTAGTCTTCATCCTGCCCATCTTCTTTGTGCGTGTTCCACGCTGGTGGACAAAGACTGCCAAGGATCGCGAGGTTTCGATTTCGTCAGACGCTGTCAACACTGCGGTTCATGGTCGACGCTCTCGCGACACTTTCGCCGTTTTGGCTCAATTACACCAGAAATTCTAATTAAATCCAACAGCGAGCAGTCGGTAGCACTCTCACGGTCATCACCACCCCCACTTGGATGGTCAAGTCAACGGCGACGACGACGAAATTATGATTTACTTCACTTCACTTGTCGCACCCCTCTTGTCGCAAATCCTAACCTAGATTTGTAACGGAAAAATCTTGGCCACAGACACACTTGCTGGCCTCAGACGTGACGAATCCCTTTGCTTGTACTTAGGGTTCAGAACAGTCGCGACTGCTCTGCTCTACGTTCAAACTGAAACTGATGAATGGAATTGGCGTCGACAGGACAGGATCCTTAACCGCGAGAAGAGCACATTGTTCGAGCCGTTCTCTCTTCCAAGCTGAGAAAATGAGAGAAAATTCCCCAACGTCAACGTAAGACCTTCTCATTTCATAGCTAATGTAAAGTCAAACAGCGAATGTTGATACCCTTTAAAGATTTTATAGCAAAAACGACGCCATTATGGCACTTTGACAGTTTCACTCTAACTTGTCATCCTTTCAAAATCAACTATCGCCGGCTTTACCCTAAAGGCAGCGCTGAGTCGTCTCTCGTCAACTTGTTGGCTAGACTGTAACGCTCGCCTACTTGGGGGTCTCCCCCCATGTCGTGCTACCGTGCGTCCCCACAGAGCAGATGTTTCCTCCACTTGGTCGGCACTTGCAATACTCTTTCATTGTTTATACTGACGGCATTGAACTCGCGATGACGCGTGATTGATTCCTCTAGCTTTTGGGGAGGCACGTTTTTGCGAATGACCCTTCGCTGTGATTAACAAACGATTAATCGAGTTGTAATTGTCCGGCAATTAACACCTTGTAGATTGGCAATCGGTTATGAAAAATTGGCGCCCTGGGGGGTTATTGATAACGTGATGTGTCGAATTCAGGTCAAACGTGCCAAAGTAGAGTACATTGGAATATAATGAAGATTTCCAATTTTTAATCCGTTCAATTTAAATATATCAAGTTTCTTAGCTTGATTCACCACTAGGGCGACAAGAAAAATTTCAAACTTTGGAAAATCTCGAGAAATACCTCTTGGCTTTTCTATACAAGTGCCACTTTTTAATCTTTAAGCCCGTATAAAAGTGCTATAATGAACATTCTAGCATTGTCATTATTGGTGATGATAAATTAGAACATTTTGAGGTCTTACTTTCCCTCTAAACTCCCTGTCCACTAAAATAAATATCTGGACTCGACTGGCCACATACTTTTTCTTATTTACGGCATTTCCTTAAGGGGTTACATACATGTAGAAAATCACAAAATTTCATATTACAGAAAATTTATTGAATCAACATAAAAGATGATTTTCTATCACTCCTGAAAGTTTCATGAAGATATTTTATGATTAAAGTAAGTTACAGGCGATTTTAGCTGAAAATTTTGCCATGCGCAAAGCGAACTGTCAAACTTTGCGAGCGTTTTTCTCTGAACACCGAGTTGATTTACGGGTGCCACGATATCTCGACATGGGATAGACAAAATTGGCTGAAATTTTGGGTGAAGACTCGCAAGACATATCCCGTGTGCATGACGAAGCCCGATTTTGAAATTTTGCATTTTTAAAAAATACAAAAATCAAAAACTTTCGATTTTTTATATGAAAAACATAAAAATATTTTTATCTTTTTTTAAAAATAAACTTTTTGAAAATCAGCCTTCGTCATGCACACGGGACCGGTTTAACGAGTCTTCACCAAAATTTTGAGCCGATTTGGTCAATGCAGTGTTGAGATATCGTGGCACCCGTTTTTTGAAACTGCTAACTTCAAATACCTATATCTCGGCCATGATACAACCAAATGTCCTCAAATTTGTTTTGTTAACAGATGAAAATATATATTTTAATGCCCTGAAAACAGATTTAAAAAAAGTTTAAGTGTGTGCTCAAACCAACCTCTGACATTTATGCCGATTTACATGTATGTTACCCTTTAAAGGTACTTCTAAAAACTCTAGTCAATGCAGGCTTCCCGGTTCACCTTAGAGAGTGTTAGGTACTTTTTTTCTGCGTATGTACTCCTAATTAAGACAAGGACCTCTAAATCAAACTTGAAAAAAAAAATCAAAACCTGAAACTAGACGAGCAGTCTATCAGGAATTACCTTTTTTTGTTTTAAAATCGGCAAAAAAAACCTACAACTTTGTCGAAGAGACCAAATTGATCACAAAATTCCTTCAGAAAATTCGAATATTTACGTACCGTTTTTGAATGAACACCCAAATCTTTTGGAGACTTGTATAGGTGAACCAAGGCTTTTCCGGTCATAGGGAAGTTGCCTACAAAGTTTGAACCAAATAAATTGTAAAAACATAAAAAATATGTATCTTTCTCTTCCCATATTAATGTTCCTTTAATGGTAACTATATTACTAATTTTACTTTCGAACCTTTCTTTCGTTGAAGAGTTTCCCACAACCTCAAGAGATCCCCTTTGTTCTTTAAAATTTCATTCGGCAAATTCCATCCAATTCAACGGTCTGTTACCGTTACGAAATTTCACTTCGCCTGTTCCAAAATGTGAGCCACCACTCTTTATAGAGACGAAATGCCTTAATGAGTTCGGTGACACTGCGCTGCTTTCTCCTGCTTGTGAAAGGGTTATAAATTCACACAAAGACACGAAATGATCCTTTAGCCAGGTGTGTAGCTCTGCTGCTGCATTCCATCCGGTCAACAACCTACCCGCGAAAAAAAAGGACATCCGTCCCCCCCACCCAATTCACGAAAAGTTTGAAATTAGAATAAAGAACTCTTTACGACCTTTGCTGGCGCTGCTGCTGCGGCTCCTGCACTCGGTCATAAAAGTGGCATCGTTCCAGTGCCTTCCACAGCACATACAGAACAAGGAAGTAGCACTGAACTTGGCCCCGGCGACGAACCCTCACCCATCCCACTCCCAGGAAAAGCTCACAGAATTTTGGGACCAGGACCTACCGCACTTTGAAAAAGGGGCAAAATGAGAGAAATTTTCCCGGCGTTAGACAAAGGAAAAATTTCCACAAGAGAGCGAGAGTGTGAGAGAGGGTGCTACTTTTTTTTTGGGAGAGTGAGAGCACTGAAAAGCGGACAAGGTTAGCAGCCCAACAACCTGCGAGGAACGCTGGCAATAATCCTTTATGTGTTCTGGGAACATGAGGAGGAATCCTGTCTCGGGAGAGGGTGGTGGTGAAAAATTCTCGACCGAGACGAAAAGTTGTGCCAGACTTCCTAGAAGAAGAAAAAGTTTCACGGTGAAGCTGATTTCAGTGGCGCAGGGATGCCAGTAGGATTTATTAGTATTTGTAATATTTGAGTAATTCTCTACATAAATGTCAAACATACAGTCATATAAAATATTACCAATTATATTGGGATAAAACCAGATTTGCGATCGAAACTGACAATACAATTCTTGATAAAGTGCGCCGTTTCCAAGTTACAGGTATTCTAGGTCAAAATATTCAACAAATCAAGCAAAACATTGTAATAGGACCGAAGCCGAAGTGTAAACAAAGAGTCTATCCTGCTCACGTCAGTTGATGTTTACATTAGGAATGAGCAGGATAGACTCTTTGTTTACACTTCGGCTTCGGCCCTATTGCAATGTTTTGCTAGAAATGTTCAGTTTTGTTGTGATTTAAGAATATTTCATAAAGAAAAATCACATCTACAGAAAAAAACAATGCTGAGAAAATTTCATACATTTTTTTTTTCAACTATAAATAAATCGGACTGCTGAATGCTGAGGTAAAGCTTTTCAATAATAAAAATGTGATTTGCATCCTAGGTCAAATAGTTCAAAACGCCACTTAAAAAAAATAATTAAAAATCAATGCTTCAATTGAAATTTTAGAGCAATCATTTCTCTGCGTTTAGGATCATTTTTTAGCATTATTTAGCACTGTTCCAAAAATCATTTGCAGTTTCACTAGATGAATGTAATGAAAAGAAAATTCGCTGTTGATTTCGACAAATCTTACATTTTTTGCTAGCTTATGATTTAAAATTTCTTTTAAGACTATCAACGCTATCAATATCAGCCGCTCATCTCCCCCTGACCAGGTACTTACTTTTTTAAACTAGGATTTCGCCTTGCTGTTTATGTCCGATCTTATAAATAACTATCCGACGAAAAATTGGCGAATCTTTTGTTGAAGTTGTATTCAATCATATTTATTTCAACTTCAGAAAACACATTTTGAATTGGATTTTTTTCAGTGAAACGTTGAAATTTTCATCTCTTAAAATGGTTGCTGAATAGTAGTATATGCAACAAGTTGCGAAAAGAAGATTTTTTCAACACGAGTCGTACATTTATCCAACGAGGTTTACAGAGTTGGATAAAAACGACGAGGGCTGAAAAAATCATGATTTGCAACGAGTTGCTTGCAACATTTTTTTTGTAATTCCAAAGAACGCCTTTTGAATGGAATTTTATGTCAAACACCCATGTGTTTTTTTTTAATATTGAAAAATGTTACTATTTGATACCGCACCCAGGTGCTTATGCGGAAGTAGAACTTTTCAGCACTGTTATTTTGGTAGAGAAAAGTAGGCAAAATAGTAGTTTATGCAACAAGTTGCAAAAAGAGGATTTCTTCAGCACGAGTCGTACATTTATCCAACGAGGTTCACCGAGTTGGATTAATGTTGGAGTGCTGAAAAAATCAAGTTTTGCAACGAGTTCCAAACAACATTATTTGCAATTCCAAAAAAACACACACTGAGTGAAATTTTATGTCAAATTTTCATGTATTTTGTCAATAAATCGTTTAAATCAAAAAAAGATGTTGAAAAGTGTTACTTTTCGAAACAAGTGCTGAAAAGTGTTGCTATTCGATTCTGTTATTTTTGGTACAGAAAAGTAGGCTATTTCGTCGTTCAAGAATGACAGGAAAAGTAAATAGTTTCACGACGGAATTGCAAAAAAATTATTTAAATGCTGTGAAATTTCAACAAGCAGATATTTTTGCAGAAATGTTTGTAAATCCACCATTTCACTGTAAATTTGAACGTTCGGCTTGAAATTTTAATAAAATATTTTGACAAACATTGAACATTGCCATATCTGGCCACAATCCTCGTACTTGACCTACCACACCGTTGAACAGCTTGCAAGTGGCACTATGTGCCACTGTGAAATTCATCTTCATTTTGTTTGCATTTACCTTACTGACTCGCTACTCGGGGTCGGGGCTGTGTCGAGAGCTGCCCACGGCGATGGAAAACGTATCGGGTGTCAAGTTAACGCTCTGGAGCTGCTGTATAGTACCTGTCATACGAAAAAATCGTAAAAATAGAGCTATCTTCTTGAATTGGTGGAACTTTTCCATTCCTGGAACATATTTTTATGCAGGCGCAATACTGTACATTCTATAGCATTCAACATTCTTTGTTGAGCGAAAGGTTCAATTTGGCTTTTTCAACCAACAGGTCAATTTCGAGTTCAACACTTCTTCGCCAGGAGCGTCTATTAAATTCCTTCAACCATTGAGAAGTTGCCTTATCTCCTTGTTCTTACATTTTCAAGTCGTGCAAAAACTGACACCGCTAGAATTTCCTTTTTTGCGAGCTCGTTCACTCCTTATTTACACATCCTTAACTTGGTATTTAATAAACGAACAGCTAAATCTTTCCATAGCCAGCAATACCAACTGTGGCATGTTTGTTTATTTATTTATTTGTTTCGTGTATGTTTTCCGCTTTAGGGCCGCCGTCGCGACGTCTGCTTGAACTTCTGGAACTAGAAGCCAGCTGGGCGCCCGCGCAACGTAAAGTAGTAACAACTACAGCGTGATTAGATTTTTGCCCCGGGCAAACTAAGTGTCACGTGTGCTGATTTTGCGATTAGCGCTGAGCTGAAAAGACCTTATTAAGAAGATGTTCAAACAGGACAAATGAGGTTATGCGCTTTGTAAGTTTCCACCTGTTGGCAACACCGTGGGAACCAATTAAACAATGAAAAAATACGAGTCTCCATTTAACCCTTTGAAGCCTAACTCAAAAAATATTTTCTTATTTAATGCTGGAAAAATGATTCTTCAGACCATACGAAAATTATAGGCTAGATTTGGAAATTTTCATTTTTGGGTCCTATATCCTGAAAAGGTTAAAGGAGAAGCACTGTACTCTACTACTATTTGGTATTTTTGTAAATGCTATTAAGCAAAGATTTTGAAGCAGTTAAAAAACAAAAAAATAGGCTTAGGGTAACGTTTTTGCAAAACTCGAAGTGTTGAACAATAGCTGACCTCCACACTGCAAGTTTTTGTAAATAATAACCTGTTGTATCTGAATTTACGAGACAACCTACACTTTCTTGAATCCATATGAGCGTTCTGCCCCATTTTGGCCCATCCTATGGTTCCCAATGCTCGTTTACTTTTTAATATGAGATGTAGGTGTGAGCATTGAAATAACAAAATTCAAATTACATGTAGAGCGTCCAATTTCCCGGAGTTACTAATTTCCCGGGAAATCCCGGGAATTTCCGGGAAATTTTAAAATTAATGAAAATTGTTATGATCTTGTTTTTAATTAATATTATGCAACAAAATTGTATAGGACAGCAACATTAATGGTTTAAATAAGTGTGAAGATCAATTAACAGCTTGACTGCATGTAAAAAATCATTCAACTACAAGAAAATGGATTTTGGTATTTTTTGATGAGAAATTTTAAACTTGCCTCTGAGACCAGTTTATCAAAATGAGAATAAAAAACATGCAGAAATTATGTTTTCATGATAAAAACTGGTTTCAGCTCTTGAACAAACGGTAAAGCTTTTTAGTGTTGGTTTTACTCCAAACAACACAATGTTTTAAAATATTTGAAGCAAGCTTTGAATATATTTTGCATTTTTTGAGAACAAACAATAATTTTTCAATGATTTTTTTGTATTATAATGCAATATAATTTAAATTATACGATAAATTATCATCATTCCACAAAAAGTCATCTATTTTTTCACAATTAACTCTCTAACACCTGTAGTTGCACCAGTGCTCCATAATTCTTTTACTTTAAATTGTAATTTCTTTAGTACAGTCATCCCTCATATTCAGAACAGTTTACAGATCGGCCAATGTTCAAAAAATCATAGAAAATCGAAAGCTTTTCTTGGGATCTTTCGAATGCTGTATAAAACAACTGTAAATTTTAACATTTATATCAAGTTTTTGTAGAAAAACTTTGACTCTTGAAATCCACAGATTCGGAACACTGTTAAACAAAATTTGGTTCTTTCCATGAGTACATATTTTTTTTACAAAATAATGACTTCACGCACTGAAACCAATTAAACTCAAGCTTAGTTACGTTTTATGAATGGTCTGATAACTTTTTTTTGTAAAAAATATCAGTTAAATTCAGGTGTTCCACAATTGTGGGAGGCACAATAAAATCCCAAAATTATGGAACAGGCAATTTGGAGGCAGTGTTTTGCTGCACTGGATAAAATAGTAAAATAGTTTTTTTGTTCAAAAAGTACTATTTTTACTAGTGAAATAGCAAGAGAATGTCCAAATAAAGGTCCTAAAAATAACAGGGATAGCAGAAAAGTTGCATTTTGCATCCTATTGCCAAACTACCACAAAAAAAAACGAATTTGTGGGTGTTCCGAATATGCGGGATGACTGTACAAGGTATTCAACTAATTGAATTAATTCTTTTTGCACAAATTGTCTTGATGAAATAACATCAATCTGTTAAAAGCTTACCTAATTGTAATAATTTAATACTCATTAAGCAAAATCTATTCCCAGTTGCTTCAAAAATTAATATTATCAGAATAATTTCAGATAATCTGATTAATTATATATAAACCAAACAATACATTCAATTGAACAAAATCATGTTGAGTTTGTTCATTTATTATTTTATCAGAGCATTTTCAAAAAAAAGTTCCAAAAATTTAAGAAAATGTATACTTCCGCTTGAATTTCGGGAATTCCCGGGAAATTTACATATTTCGCGGGAAACGGGAAATATTTTTTTTTTCGGGAAATCCCGGGACGCTCTAATTACATGCAATTAAAAAAAAATGTCAGCTTTAGTCACGTTGTTTGCTGAATGGTAATATTTGATCAAAAATTTAAAGGAAGTTTTCCAATTGTTAAAAACAAAACAATTTTGGAACTTTTTTTTAAGGATTGGGCAGAGTGGTTTAACCCTTTAAGGCCTGATTTTTTTTTAGTTAATGATGGGAAAATGATCCTAAGGACCATACGAAAACTAAAGGCTACTTTGGAAAATTTTGATGGTTGATACATATATGACCCATCAAGCCTAAAAGGGTTAAAAAATTAAAAAAAAGGATAAAAAAATCCTCAAAAAAACAAGAAACTGCCATCTGGTTCTGAATTGTGGAGGCTAATATTCGAGCAGCTTTCAACATTCATTCATGAGTACCGAAAATACCACTACCACTCAGCAATTTGTTGTGCACAAAGACCACTGATGACTTTTCTCTCTGCTTCTCTCTCGATCTAATCAGGCGCATGCATTTTTTGGAAAATGTTTTATGAAAATTAATTAAACATAAAGTATTATATTGGAAATGAGACAAAACTCAATATATTTATATTAATAACCATGAAATCACACATAGCTGCATTAAAAAATGTACCCTTTTATAATTTTATTAGATACCTCTCCACCTCACTTTCTCTCGCATTCTCACCAAACAACCTGAGTATCAACACGTGTTTCGAGCATCAACAAACCGGCATAGAAAAAATGCTTCATAGGGAGTGTTCTTTCATTACGTAACGCAGTTTGGGGACAGGGGGGTCGAAGGCCGTGTTACGCTCCTTAAAAAAAACAAATTTTGTATGAAAATTTTGTTAACAGTGGGGGAGGGAGTACAAAAATCCAAATTTCATTTCCATTCATTTGTCAAACATTTTTGCTTGCCAAAAGTCAACGTCATTTTCTAAATTATTTAATGTGGGAAGTTTTTGATTGATTTTTGAGCACAAATTCAGAAGTGCACTTGTGACACGTCTGCTGTGAAAAGGTAAGACGTGTCACAAGATAGCACACCAGCGACGAAGAGGCAATGTGTCGAAGAGTCGTGTTGCCAAAAACGGGATGGCACTGTATCATACCGATCATACCACACGACCGATCAGCAATATGGTACGTTCGTTTGATGGCTAGTTCCACACTGAGTGCCGCACTCAGAGCTGTCAAAGTTTTTTTTTAAGAAACTCGCGCTACACCCTTACCAAAAATCATGACTTTTTGAGTTCCAAATCCCACTTTTCATACGCTTTTTTCAGTTCAACCCATATAACCATTTTTATGGTTGTAGTACCTGAACTCAAAAAATCGTATTAAAAGTGGAATTTGGAACTCAAAAAGTCATGATTTTTGGTAAGGGTGTACTTCCGCACGAGTTTCGCCGCCATCTTGGAACTGAAACTCTAGTGCCGCACTCGATATTTTTTCAGTTTCATGCGAGTTCCACGCGCACTGACAAATGACGTTCGATTGAACCAAAACTGGCACCGACGAGTGCGGCACTCAGTGCCACACCGGCTCTTCAAACGAACATACCAATAGTGAAACAAGTACAAACGTGTCAAACTAACCTTTCGGAAGTCGCTAGTTTTGGAATTCTTATATGTACGCGACTGCCGATGGGTTATGGATTTTCTCAATAATGACACAACGTATAAATTCAGAAGTCCACTTTCAACAAAACACAACAACAAAAAGTCGGGAGAGAAGTACCTCCAGCTTCTAAATTAGTATAGAGTCAAGGAATCAATTGACAAAGCTTCATGCATAAATTTTAAAAAAATATTGCAAATGCATTCCATTACATTGTAATTAGAGCGTCCAATTTCCCGTCCCGGGAAAAAAATTCCCGGGAATTCCCGGGATTTCCCGAAAAAAAAATATTTCCCGTTTCCCGGGAATTCCCGAAATTCAAGCGGAAGTATACATTTTCTCAACTTTCTGGTACATTTTTTAAACTTTCAAAAAAAAATCTAAATAAAAAAACTTATTTTAATAAATTCAATTTACTGTTCTTATTGAACTTATCAGTTCGTCTAAAAATTTTATGTCAAGATTTATTTCAGATGATAATAATTTCTGAAGCATTCACAACTTTTTTTTTTTTCTGTTTGAGTATTAAGACACGGAATCCTGATTACAAGGACTATTGTATCGTGTTACCCATTTTTACTGTTATTAAGCATTTCCAGATCTATAACACAGTTCCTATTGAGAGGAAAAGTGCTGTTCCGTCCAGATGCTGTAAACTCCAGTCCTTGTGCCTTGTGCGCTATGTATCGCTAGAACCGCGGTGACAATTTTTTCGTGTCATTTTTCAAGCTCTTCCCAGCAACTATTATTTGCCGCGCGGGGTCTTGTAAAGACAATTGTCTTTTTGCGGTGCTACTTTTGCGGTGTTCCCTTTGCTCTGATCTGGACAATGCGACTGGACTGCAGTGCAATACCGATCGGCTGGGCATTATTTACATGCGAAGGCACGAGGAATGTATTTTTGGGAAAGAGGCGCAAAGGAATATCCCAAGATCGATCACATGCTTGAAGAGCACGTGAAGCAACCGTTTTATACTCATGCGGTTGCTGCTACCTCTGAACTTAAACCTAAGGCTGCCACCCTGAGAAGAACCCACGACTTTCCGCTTATGAGGCGAAACCCGTAACCATTCGGCCACAGGAGGTTGGCATTCACAACTAGGTATAGATCTTGTACGATATTATGATAAACTTACGATATTAAAAATAAACTATTAAAATTTTGGTAAGCTTTTTAAGCAAAAATTTTGTTATATCTTTGAAAATAAGGTAACTCTTCCCGCCAAGATCAAAATTGATTTTTTTTGTTTTGTTTCCCATTACCAAATTATTAGGTTAATTTGTTCAAAAGTATTCGAGGAATTACAGTCAAAAGTTAAAAATTTATAGAGCACTTGAGCAACACTCAAAAAAATGAGTTCGCGTAAACGTGAACAGAGCTCATGCCAACGGGAACCAGGAAGAAAACTGTTCACTTTCATGGTGCAATGCACTATAAAAGTTGAATAGTTTTCTTCCTGGTTCCCGTTGGCATGAGCTCTGTTCACGTTTACGCGAACTCATTTTTTTAGCGTACCAAGGGCGTAAAGTTTAAATCTGAAACTACTAAACAACTTTTTTTTTCTATGAAAATTATTTTTACCGAAGTCTTTTATTAGGCCGAATCATTAAAAATATCATTAAAAAACTACTTAAAAAAATGTAAACATATTTCAAATACTCGCTCCAAACATTTGAAAACTGGAAGTTGTAATTACATAAAAATGGTATTTCGAGTGAATAGCAGATTTTTAAGGTAAATTCAATGCTTATATATTTATTCATGAGATTAATCCAGTAAGATTTGTTCTGAATAAAAAAATTTGTCATGAAAAACATATACCTGGCTATTTCTTATCAATACAAAATACTAATCATTATATTTTGAGCGAACGAATTTAGAAAATTTATATATTTTCCTGAAGTTGTATGTTTTTTTACAAGCAGCCAAGGCATTAAGTGAACCTTACACTTACTCTGACCATTAGAATTGCTATTTAATACTATTTTGTTGCAAAATATTGACCAAACCAGGATCAGAACAATTTTCGATTAATTTAGAATTTCCCGGGAATTCCCGGGATTTCCCGGGATTTCCCGGGAAATTTGTTGAAAATTTCCCGTTTCCCGGGAATTTTGTAACCCCGGGAAATTGGACGCTCTAATTGTAATTTTATAATGTTGGCCTCAATTTATATCCAAGTCACTGTTTGGATACATAATTATTTTTGGTTTTGTTTTGAGTTTAAGTAAAAAAAATCTATGTGAAGAGAATATTTTTAAATTCTGTACCATTTCAATAACATGGTATACTGTTATGATATGGTACTTTTTTTAAAATAAATTTAATGCTTTCTTAAATACATGTTTTATATCATTTGTGGATAGCTTTTTTTAAATCAAATCTATGCTAATTTTGTTTTTTTTTAAGAATTTTCCCCTGGGAGAAAAAAGCCAGGATTAGAATTTAACAGTTCTGATACAGGAAATTTTTTAACAATTAACAGGTATGAAGAATACAAAATCTGCCGTGCAACGGTTTGACGTTTCTTTTTTCAGTTTTTTTTTTTTTGCTGCAACTCGACGTTACAACGGTGGAGAATTTGGTTCCTTCATTATATTTTAGAAAAGGCTTTGATTCTGCTCTGATAATCAACATAAACTAGATTTTTTAATGTTATTTAACGTAAAATTGACTGCTTAACCAAATGCCATCATTGGTTATCGAAAAAAAAGTTAATCTATTTTTTTGCAGCCGCTGTACATTTCGTGACGTTACAACGAAGAATTTTACAAACGAACCAAATTTGATCCACCTAGTTGCATTCGATGGGAATTTTATACTATTTTTAGAATATGATCAGATTTGGAAAAATTGTCCCTGTCTACCGGAGATATTTTTGGTATCCACAGGTGATTTTGAGGTTTTTTTGCTGATTGAGGAAATCATGATATCGTCTGTTGTGTGCTATCTTGTGACATCGACCATTTTAGTCAAAATGAGTTAATGATGACGTTTTGCTGTACTTAATAAACACTACAAGATGCTTTAATCCGATTTCGGAAATTCGTTTCCGTTTCCCAGATATCGCAAAACACACTTGCGACATAGACCATTTTATCGTCAAAATGATCGTGCACACTTGTGACACGTCATACATGTTGTTGGAAAATGCGCAAAAAAAAATCAAATTTTTCACAAATTTGTGTTGATACTTATTTTTTTAAAGCAATTCCATCTTTTGTTTTTGAAAATATACTGATTAAGTTGATTAAACCATTGATTTGAGCTTATTTTAGTTTGTATGGGAATTCTGTGCACACTTGTGACACGTAGTACATATTTACTTTTAAAACACACTTGTGACACGTGCTTTTCAGATTTTTGTTAACATAATTTACTGTATCTTTTAACTAATTTAACCAAATTAGTTGAATTAGTTGCGTTTGTTTAGCGATAGCATACGAATCGATTGCTTTAAAAAGTTTGACTTCATCGTTCATAGATTTGAAATTATTTACCATCATACTTTAAAATTCGATTTTCTCGAAAAGTACTAAATGGTCGTTGTCACAAGATAGCACACAACAGACGATATGTCGGTTTATTGCAGTTTATACTATACTTGGGTCAAGGTTATTAATCTTTGAATGTTTGTAAAGGTTATAGGTTTTCAATTTTCACAGTGGTATACTAGCCCGGACAAAATGTCTTTTTTAAGACAGGTAATAAAACAATAATTTAAAATAAATAAAAATCTTCCTTTTTAGCTTTTACTCCAAAAATGTCCTAAACAACTAACGTTAACACTTACACTTGAATAAAAATGTATGTTTTGTCAATCAAAATGTCGATCAAACTGTAGTAAATGATTGAGATAACGAGTAATTTTCAAGAAACGTTTATGACACTGACGTGCACGCTCAGTTGACACTACCAACATTTTCTCAGCAGTCACTTTAGCTGATACAGCCATCACAATTTGTGTATAGACAATCATGTGAACACGTTGAGGGTGTGACGCCAGAATGTTGAGTTTTAAAATAAAGTTGTGTGCATTATTTTTCATCTGTCATATGGTAGCATCAGAAGACATACAGAGTGAGTATTTCAACATAAAATCCATTATTTTTTAAATCGATTCATTGAAGCGTTATCATTATCCAACAAAAATTGTAGCTGACCTAAAAATAAATAATCTGGGTACCTCTTCTGAGGAAAGAAAACACAGAACGGATGAGGAATTTTACAAACCTTCCCCGTTTTTTTAAAAGAAAAATGTGAATGAAACAGTGGCATTATACTTATCTTATTTTAAGTGTTTATTTTCTGTGAACTATCATTTTCAATTAATTTACCGTAAATTGAATAATCATCGAGATAAACAACAGAACTGCTCAAACGGAATGCTTAGTATAGACTGTTACTTAGCACCAAAGCAAAATGAAAAAAAGTTGTATTTTTAGCGTTAGCTGTGTTGGTGGAATACTAAAATCATTGTATTGCGTTCTTTCTTCTCTCTGCCATATTAGCAGCAATTATGAAAGTATCCTTAAACAACTTTAAAAATAATAATTCAACAATGCAAGCTTTTATATTTTCAGATACTCCAAATGTATGGTACATTGAGCCAACAATTAATCGAAACGCTTATGGCGCTACCGTTGCATATTCTTTGAACGGTACATCATGGTTATTGGACTTAACGGACGTTGCACTGAAAAAAGTGCCAATAGTGTACAATAAAAATGGCGTTATAACAGAAGACACAATCAAGGTTCAGAATTGTTCTGTACAGGTAAATCGTCTCAAATGTTGAAAAAAAAACATATTTAAAGCTTCATTTTTTTAGACAATGGGAAATCTGCCTATATTTCAACAATTAGAATATTTGAATAATGTAACCAGAAGCACTCAACTCGATGAATCAAACGATTCAATCAAACAGGTAATGCAATTCAAGATGGTTCAAATAAAAATGTTTGAATTTAAACTTTTCTTTTACTTGCAGTCAAACGTGTCATTATGTAACGATAAAACCAAATGGATGTTAACTGACGGCCAAGATTCTTACGTGTTCACAGTTTTTAATAAATCTAACCAAAGTGATCAGTCAGTTCCGAAAGAGTTAGTTTATGGCTTAAGTGCAGTCTCTTTTCTATTACTGTTGTTGTCGTCCTGTTTGATTTATTGCAAGTGTGCATCACCTTCGGCGTCCGGGATGGAAGACTATCATATTGTTGATATTTGCCTGACGGGCTGTTGTAAATTTTAGAAATCCCTCGTTTTTAATAAAATAATTCAACTTTTGTTGAAGCAATAAGACAGCATTTATTGACATGCTTCATATTTTTTTAAAGAACGAAAGCAACATCAACCTAGGCGTTTTGTATTTTTCCATACCCATTCATTTTTTTTCCATTAATGAAGTTAACCCTCTACCGGCCACATTTTTTCGAAAATTTTTATTTTTCCCCTGTTCAGGAGGTCATTTTGAGCATCTTTTGTTTAGTTTATGTTTGTTAGTATTTGGCCTATTCTACCACCTCCTATCATTACATTTGGCCTATGTAATTTTTTCATGTTTTTACAGGTACTTTTTAAAGTTTTTGCTTGTTTTTCACATTTTCTGTCATAAAATGGCACTGTTATCATTTAAGGGCTAATACGCAACTCCCAAGAAAGGGGGTCAAGAAATAGCTTTACGAACAGCAGAACAAAGGAGAGGAAATGATTTCTTGGGGCTATTCTTCATGCACCCTCTTTGTCTTTCTTTCGCTGCCGCTGCTGCACATTTGATTTTTTTTTCTTGACCGATTTCTTCTGAAGTGCGTATACCGCTTAAGTTATAGAAAAATGCGTAGAGGCATAGCCTGAGACACTAGAAAAATTAGTGCATACTTGTTTTTACTTAAAATAAAGGAAATGTCAGTAAAAAACACAGCCAAAGTTGATCCCTAAAAAAAATACATTTTTAAAAACATTGACCAAGTCACATAAAACAAGTAAAACTTCCATCCCATAAATTTTGTATAATTATAAAAGTTCTTCTTTCCAATGCAAAGATGAAAAATTGGTTGAAAAATTGGCGGGGTTGGGTTGTAGAGGGTTAACTTGCATTTAGCATAGTTTACACCTGGGTGCTGAATAGTGGTTCGCAAAACGGCCTCAATTGTGAACTGTCAAAGTGGAACCAATTTACTGTGCGCCAAAAATAGAGAGTATTGTTATCGATCATTAACAAATATTTTTTTTCAAGAATGAAAACATGTGGCTTTTGAGGACCTGGAGTTGTAGTCAAGAATCTTTAAATAGTTGAAGGCGAGATCGTCATTTTATTTATAATAATGAATTGAAGTTATTTATGGAGTCGATGTGGTTGTATCCATCCAGAAGCTGTCTTAACCTTAATTTGATTCCGTTTGAAAACCTACTGGTTTAGTGAAAATCTTTTTTGTTTTTTGGATCAGTTTTGCTAGAAATAGCGAGGTTTTTTCGCTGGACCAGGAAGAGCTGTAGGATTCCAAAATCAGCCATTGCATTTATCTGGGACATCGCAGAATGACACTCTCGCCGCAGTTCTTCGTCATCCGTAAATAAGAAAAACTTCTTCTAACCGATCCAAGCTTAAAAAAATACACAGTTTTCCAGCAAAAAATATCAAAATCTAACCAAATTGAAACACAAACAACTGATTATAAACGAAAAAAGTTATGCTTGTGCTTGAACAGCTTCCTACTGTGTAAATGTAAACAAAGTGGGATCATTCGAAAATCACGTTACGCATTCGCTCTATTCATCACCCAGGTTTACACTTCTACACTTGGTGACAAGAAAAATTGAAAATTTTGGAAAATCTGAAGAGATACCCCCTGGCTCGATTGTTTAGGCAACAATAAGTAACTGTGCCAAATTTGAGCCAATTTGGTTAAGGTTAAGGGGTCGCTTTTTGTCGTTGAAGTTTATATGGGGAAAATCGCATAAATGTATGCAGAAAAACATCGTTTTAGTATTTTTCTGCCAGGTGGCGCAAGTGTTGCCCAAAATTGTACAAGAGTGAGAATTGGGTCCTAAAATGAAGCTTAGATTGCTGATATTATTGTTTACAGCGATAAAGCTTATTTTTCTGAGTACAATGACCCTTTGTACGACCAAAAAGAGTTTAAAATGGATTTTTAAATCAATTTTGAAAAATTAACCTCGCGGTCCTTCTTGACAGAAAAGCTCCTACTTGACAGCTCGTTCCAAGGGGACCATAGTTGATCCATCGAAAAAATGTTGTCTTGTCAAACTTTTTTTTTTGCATTAAAATGAAAAAAAAAGTTATCAGAAATGGTTTTTAATCGTGTTTTTTACCGTTGTACATAAATATTGACATAGGGCTTTAGTACCCAATTTTGTAGAAAATTTAATTCCCTGCAATTTTGTCGAAGGGTGCAAGTAGATCCGAGGTATAAAAATAGAGATTTAAATCGCAAGTGTTTTGAATTACTGGGAAGGGAAGACACACGGCTGTGTTGTTGGAGCCGGAGTCGAAGTCGACAAATTATGAGAAGCTGTAGTCATAGTTACTAAATCAGGCAGAGACGGAGTTAAAGTCGGATAATTTGCAACAACTTTAGGTTATATTCTGGAAATCGGGCAACTCAACTCGACCTCGTTAGTTTAAGTGGTCGATTCGAGTCGCCTTCCATGTAGAATAAGGCCCTTTGTGCCGGAGTTTTGTTGAAGTTGGAGTCGCTAAAGTTAGAGGTAGAGTCGGAGTCGTAAAATAAGTCGCCCTTGGTGTAAAACCGTTATGAAAAAATAAAACAAAAGTTGCAAAAGCACCAAAACCGATCCAAAATGCTGACTCACCAAATGCAAATGAAATAATTGATGGAAAATTTGGGAAAATTACTGCAACCGGTACCCACATACCCCACAACGTCCTGTCCAAACTCCATCATCGGTCAGCAAATTCCTGGGGAAACCCCTCTTCGTGGGTGTGTGTGGACTCTACACTGGTACAGATGTAAACAGTCGATGACCCGCTTTCCATACCACCAAACACACACCTGCCGATGCCGGGCCCAAATACTGGCAACGTTCGTAGTAGAAAAAGCATGAATCACGCGGTTTCATTGATAATAAAGCGGGCTTTGGGGGTAAGTGTGAGATGAGCGTGGCCACAAATACCAATGAGAGCTTCTGGAATAAAATTTCAAGTTGGTGTATTGAAAAAAAAAACCTCCATATCCTGAATTTGACTTTCTCGTTTTTTTATTAATGCGTTCGATTTTAAATTTGAAATAAGCAATGAATTTCTAGACAGGTTAGAATGTTTGATCCTTACTGATGGAATAATGTGCAAACCATTCGGATGAATTCTTTCAAGTGAACTCTTTAAACAAGGATTGCGAATTATTCAATTGGGTTATTGTAAATAAGATTCTTATATATTTGGCTTAAATAAGATTGTAAAATTCATTTGTAGATGAGATTCACGTGTTGTGAGTGTACGTGGGGTTTAAATGTGCGAAAACTATGTTTTCTTAAAACATAGAATTTGAATTGAACTGAAAATAAAGGAAGTTTTCATCAAATAAACTAATATTCATATTTAAAAAAAAAACTCACATTTCTTTGAATATTATTTTATTTTATATAAATTAAAACATAACAGGCACAATGCTACGAATGAACCCCAACAAACCTCTAAACCCAAGAAAGAGAGAGAGACTAACTTCATCGAGCGAATGAACTGTTCACGAGGGGTTTGCCATGTGCCACCCCGTGGACTGTCGTGCCGATAGCGCGAAACCCAACGTCAGAACTAACCCGTCCACGGTCGCGGCTGGACGTTCCAAGATATTACCTCTCGAATACCCACGAACGAGCATAACAATTAGCTGGTTGTGTGTTTGGGGAAAAAAAGAACCAGTTTATTAGTCATGCAGTGAGGAACGCCGCGCAAATTTAAGCTAAGTGAAACCACTAATATATCAGTTTTTCAAGTGTTTGGCGAATGTGTTGTGTCTATATAGCTTAGGACGATAATTCCCGAAAAGTTTGGAGTAGATCGTCTTACGCGAAAGCGTGTGTTGAGCAGCTGTAGTTTAGTTGTGGCTTTGACGAAGTTCGGAACAAGTGCTATGCTTGCGGCGCCGGGTGCCTTTATCTCAACGACTGTGATAGTGGTCATAGTGGTGGTGGTTTGCGGCCAGGTCCAGACGGCTCGTCTGAGCGAACCTTCCGACGCTGGATCGCAGGATTCGTCCGGAAGCGGAAATGAAGGTTGGTATCGGTGGGGTAGACCGTGCTGAAGCTACCGGAACCGCTGGTTCCGGCATTGTGTTGTTCAATTTTGGTGACGATTCAAACATGGCGCGTGCACTTCCAAGAAATCATTTCTTTATGTCTGCTCGTGCAACGATTAACTATCTATACGATTGCTGATGAATCATTAGACTTTCCTGCTGGGTAGGAATACAAAGTGAACACGAGGAACGCATCAGATGTACAGAAACCTATAACACTGCCTTGCTGACAGAAGCTCAAAAGAGAAGCTATTGACGACTTCACCAACAACTCTTGAGCGCCGACGACGTCGGCAGCCAGTGTAAATATTGGAGAACGGCTGCGCAAATTTCCGCGGTACTTTTGGGGACGCTGGCTGGTGGGTGAAGAAGGCATAGGTGATTCCGCGAACAGAGCGCTCCCGGCGGTGTTCAGACTGATTGAGCGCGATTTTGTGATTCATAGCATTCGTAGTCGCACGTATTCAAACGGCGGCTGGGAGAAGAAATAGGAGTCAGGTTGTTTCTCCCTAAACAAAAACTTGGGAGGAAATGGCTACGTGGGGACACGTGCAGCATTATGCGGTTTGCAAAGAGCAGAACGAACAATGCAGCCGATTGAGGGAAATGTTTTGCCTCAAGGAATAACGCATCTGGCTACAAGAAATGACTGCGTGTGGTGATTTATAGAAATTCCACATGGGAAGACCATTGCTGGGAGAACGAAATGTATTTTTTCGCCACAATGTATTGAGATTGTTTAGATTTGAAATTAAACCTTTAATTTACAAATGAAGTCAAATTTGCAAAATATTCAGTAAACGATCGTCGCAGAACGCTAGTATTCTTCATGCTGAATGATTTTTCCTGTTTCTAACAAAAACTTGTTAGAAGATTTTAATCCGAATGTAGAAAAAATCTTAGATATGATTCTCTAAGATGATAAATAACGACATTTTAAATAGTTTTTTTTCTCGCCAGGACAACTTTAAATTTTCAGTGAATAAATATTTACAGTACTTACGGAAAATTAAATAAACACAAATTATTTTTCACAGAATGCATATATATTTTTAATCGTATTTAATTTAAGTGCCAATGAAAAGTATAATAGTAGTTTATGCAACAAGTTGCAAAAAGAGGATTTTTTCAGCACGAGTCGTACATTTATCCAACGAGGTTCACCGAGTTGGATAAATACGAAAAGTGCTGAAAAAATCAAGTTTTGCAACGAGTTCCATACAACATTTTTTGCAATTCCGAAAAACACCCATTGAAGTCAAATTTTCATGTATTTTGTCAATAAATCGTTTAAATCAAAAAAAAATGTTGAAAAGTGTTACTTTTCGAAACAAGTGCTGAAAAGTTCAACTTTTCAGCACCCATTTCAGTGCTGAAAAGTTCAACTTTTCAGCACCCATTTCAGTGCTGAAAAGTAGAACTTTTCAGCATTTATTTTAAAAAATGTTGCTATTCGATTCTGTTATTTTTGGTACAAAAAAGTAGGCTATTTCGTCGTTCAAGAATGACAGGAAAAGTAAGTAGTTTCACGATGGAATTGCAAAAAATGATTTATGGCCTTTCTTATATTATCTACTTCAGATTTTTCAAATCTGGAAGTGAAAATTATTTTTTTGCAATTCCGTCGTGAAACTAGGGGAAATATGCCCATTTTAATCACTCTAAGCCGTTCGACCAATTCTCATCACTTTTGCCGTTTTCCGCTATAAAATCAACATTTTCAGATGTATCAACAATGGAGAGTTGCTTGCTCACTTTTGTTTGAGCTATTTATTGCTTTGGAACCGTCAAAAACACTTTATGAAAGCTGTAATTCATGGTCAAAGTGCTGATAGGCCGATAATAGAAATAGGCTGAGAAAGGGTATAGTTCCCCTACTTACTTTTTCTGTCATTCTTGAACGACGAAATAGCCTACTTTTCTGTACCGAAAATAACAGAATCGAATAGCAACACTTTTCAAAATAAATGCTGAAAAGTTCTACTTTTCAGCACTCAAATGGGTGCTGAAAAGTTCAACTTAACAACATTTTTTTTGGTTTAAACGATTTATTGACAAAATACATGAAAATTTGACTTAAAATTTCACTCAGTGTGTGTTTTTTGGAATTGCAAAAAATGTTGTATGGAACTCGTTGCAAAACTTGATTTTTTCAGCACTCTTCGTATTTATCCAACTCGATGAACCTCGTTGGATAAATGTACGACTCGTGCTGAAAAAATCCTCTTTTTGCAACTTGTTGCATAAACTACTATTTTATGGAAAACTCTTGGTACCCCAACTTAGTAGTCATGTCATCATCAACAGTTATTGGCATTTTCATCAAGTTTGATTTTACTTTTTCAATCACCAAATTACTGAAGCATTTAAACAATCGAACATCAATATGGCTAAATATTTTACCTCTTCATAGAATAGGGCGGCGAATGTTCAAGAAGGATAAATCAGCCAGAAATAAATGAATTAACAACAACAGTAATCTATATGCACTCAACCTCCGGTGGTTGGTTACTTTTTCGTTTGACACTTTTTTGTACCCCGTTGGTTGGTCAAAGTCAAACTAAAAAGTGACGAACTGTCCCTTTTTACACGGCGCTCACGCACACTATCAAAACATACGTTTGGTAGTGTGTATGAACTCCGTGTAAAAAGGGTGTCAAACTAAAAAGTGACCCCGTTCGTTTGACAACAGTTGGTGCCAAACCATCGGGGTTTGAGTGTAGAATGGCTTTATATTATTTTGCTTCCATATTTATAAGTTTCAAAATTCCCGGGAGTCTCGACCAAATTTCCAGGGAATCGAAAGTTCCAAAAATATTCAATTTTCTGGAAAATAATTCCCGAGAATTCCCGCTCAAAACCCTCTATATTTGAGTTATTGATAAAGTTTGCTGCAAATTAGAGTGGTACGGGGCAAAAGTGCGCACGGGGCACCAGCTTTAAATACTTAAGAGCGAGTCCACGAACAGGGCATACCCCTTTGTATGGGACGTCGTTTGGACCTCACCAATCTGCCTGAAATTTTCAGGGGTTGTTTGTACATATAAAACTAGCATCTGATCAAAATATGAGCACTCTAGGTCAACGGGAAGTGGGCAAATCGGGACACAAAGTTTAAAGGTTCAAAAACGTCAAAAATCTTAAAAAGGCTATAACTTAGGCAAAATTCAATTAAATTTCAAAATTCAAAATGCATCTGAAAGGGCTCAAAAATGCAACAAAATGCAGGGTAGAGCATCCCGATTGGTTAAATCTAAAGGGAATTATTGGCATTTTAGTGAAAAAATAGCATATTTTTCAAACACAAATAAAAAAGTGTTTCATCCAGATATCAACTCGGTTCGACCTGCAGCTTGTAGGGGACATATGAGCAGTTCTCCACGGAATCGGTCTTTTTTCTTTGATTTTAATTTTTGTATTTTTTAATCCGACTGAAACTTTTTTGGTGCCTTTGGTATGCCCAAAGAAGCCATTTTGCATCATTAGTTTGTCCATATAATTTTCCATACAAATTTGGCAGCTGTCCATACAAAAATGATATGTGAAAATTCAAAAATCTGTATCTTTTGAAGGAATTTTTTGATCGATTTGGTGTCTTCGGCAAAGTTGTAGGTATGGATACGGACTACACTGGAAAAAAATAATACACGGTAAAAAAAAATTGGTGATTTTTTTATTTAACTTTTTATCACTAAAACTTGATTTACAAAAAAACACTATTTTTAATTTTTTTTATTTTTTGATATGTTTTAGAGGACATAAAATGCCATCTTTTCAGAAATTTCCAGGTTGTGCAAAAAATCTTTGACCGAGTTATGAATTTTTTAAACAATACTGATTTTTTCAAAAAATCGAAATTTTGGTCGCAAAAATTTTTCAACTTCATTTTTTGATGTAAAATTGAATTTGCAATCAAAAAGTACTTTAGTGAAATTTTGATAAAGTGCATCGTTTTCAAGTTATAGCCATTTTTATGTAACTTTTTTCAAAATAGTCGCAGTTTTTCATTTTTTTAAATTAGTGCACATGTTTGCCCACCTTTGAAAAAAATATTTTTGAAAAGCTGAGAAAATTCTCTATATTTTGCTTCTTCGGACTTTGTTGATACGACCTTTAGTTGCTGAGATATTGCAATGCAAAGGTTTAAAAACAGGAAAATTGATGTTTTCTAAGTCTCACCCAAACAGCCTACCATTTTTCAATGTCGATATCTCAGCAACTAATGGTCCGATTTTCAATGTTAAAATATGAAACATTTGTGAAATTTTCCGATCTTTTCGAAAACAATATTTTCAAAATTTTCAAATCAAGACTAACATTTCAAAAAGGCCAAACATTCAATATTACGCCCTTTTAAAATGTTAGTCTTGATTTGAAAATTTTGAAAATATTGTTTTCGAAAAGATCGGAAAATTTCACAAATGTTTCATTATTTAACATTGAAAATCGGACCATTAGTTGCTGAGATATCGACATTGAAAAATGGTGAGACTTGGAAAACATCAATTTTCCTGTTTTTATACCTTTGCATTGCAATATCTCAGCAACTAAAGGTCGTATCAACAAAGTCCGAAGAAGCAAAATATAGAGAATTTTCTCAGCTTTTCAAAAATATTTTTTTCAAAAGTGGGCAAACATGTGCACTAATTTAAAAAAATGAAAAACTGCGACTATTTTGAAAAAAGTTACATAAAAATGGCTATAACTTGAAAACGATGCACTTTATCAAAATTTCACTAAAGTACTTTTTGATTGCAAATTCAATTTTACATCAAAAAATGAAGTTGAAAAATTTTTGCGACCAAAATTTCGATTTTTTGAAAAAATCAGTATTGTTTAAAAAATTCATAACTCGGTCAAAGATTTTTTGCACAACCTGGAAATTTCTGAAAAGTTGGCATTTTATGTCCTCTAAAACATATCAAAAAATAAAAAAAATTAAAAATAGTGTTTTTTTGTAAATCAAGTTTTAGTGATAAAAAGTTAAATAAAAAAATCACCAATTTTTTTTTACCGTGTATTATTTTTTTCCAGTGTAGTCCGTATCCATACCTACAACTTTGCCGAAGACACCAAATCGATCAAAAAATTCCTTCAAAAGATACAGATTTTTGAATTTTCACATATCATTTTTGTATGGACAGCTGCCAAATTTGTATGGAAAATTATATGGACAAACTAATGATGCAAAATGGCTTCTTTGGGCATACCAAAGGCACCAAAAAAGTTTCAGTCGGATTAAAAAATACAAAAAAAATCGAATGACCGAAATCCTAGAGAACTGCTCATATGGGACTACCATCTGTGACTGAGAACGCTTTGGGTAAGGCAGTTTAACATATTAAATAGACACTTTTACTTTTAGTGATTTTTTTGGTTGTAAATGTTTGCTCGGGGGACCTCTTAGATCCCATTTTCTTGTGATAATTTTATCATATTCGTGTTCCTGAGACAATTTAACAATAGAAACATGTATAAAAATGTTTATTTTGATCCATTTTAACCCTTTAAAAAATAAAAGTTAAAAAAAATTATTAAGCTGCTTTTTTTTCTGGTGTCATCTAGTATCCTTGGAAACGAGCTTGATTTTCAATAAATGTGAATCGAAGATTCTTTAAATTTAACCAATCGGGAGCACCCTGCATTTTGTTGCATTTTTTGAGCCCTTTCAGATGCATTTTGAATTTTGAAATTTAATTGAATTTTGGATAACAAAACTTCAGTTTCACGAAATTTTTGAAACCATTTAACTAGTGTTTAGTCTAGCTAATTACCTTGCAAACCCTTAAAGATTTTTTGAAATTTCTCTTCTTCTTATTTTTACCATCATTTTTCCTTAAAAGATCACATTGGATAACTTTTAATTCTGATAAAATTGATTCAAAATCACTAAAAATAGTATTTCTGCCAAAATAGGACCAACAAATATAACTTATCCGATTATAACAATGTTTTTAACCCTAAAAATGAGACTTTAGTTATATAAGTACTTCTTAGTCTAAATTAGTTACTATACCATAAACTTATTTTCATTTGGGGTAAAAAACAACCCCAATTGAAAACTTGATAAAAATTTAATTTTTACACTAAAAAAATAGCTGAAAAATGTGTGGGACAGGTAAGACACTTATGCGAACGTGGGCAGTTTAGACCAACTTATTGCGATAAAATTAGCATAAATAACATTCAATTTTTCAAAATTCTGAAGTTCTGTACAGACGCTTGGAAAGAAAAATCAGTTTCAGCAATAAATAGAAGGGCCAGAATACGGAAAATTATTCGGAAAATACATTTGGCTTGGGCTGCTCGAAAAGTCACATTTCACCCACCCTAGTGTTTACGCAAATTGGGATATGTATTTTAAGAACATCTATCACTAATTTCTAATCACATATAAAATTGAACGTAGCGTAGGAATTTGAATTCATAGAAAGTTTTCTGTTGTTTTACAATGAAAAGGTAATTTTCCTTGTAAACTAATGTACACTGTTGTTTGGATTCTGACTTATTTATTTAAATTAAGAAGGGAGGGTTGGTTACTCTTTACATGACTTGAACTTGAACTTGAACTTGAAACACAAATCAATGATGCTCGGTGTATTTTAAACATTTATTTTTAACAAACATGATAGAGCCAATGGCGTTTTTTAACGTGAATATCAAATCACAATTTTATTGAACAAAACCGTCCAACAAAATGTTGACTTCCTATATCTTTTGTCAAACACTCACCAGTCAGCTGGTTTACGATACGGGTTTCCACTCGAACTGCACTCGAAGTGCAGTTCACCGTCTGAACGCTTCAATAAGTCCGGAAGTTCACACAGGCACGGCTGGCGACCCAAGTATAGTAAACATTGCGAAAAAAAACGGTATCATTCAGAAAGGCAGCAGATATGGAACGAAGAAGCACGTACTATACTACTACACTAGACTCGACTGAATGGTATCCGCAAATAAGTTGCAACTACTATCGGTTTGGGCAAAATGGCAATCTCTATATTAACTTTTTAAAGTGTAACAGGTTTGTTTCATTACTCATGATTATTGGTGATTTATTTCTTGACATCATATAACCGTCGAATCTTGAATCCGTTCGCAAATTGCCCCACCCAGCTTACTCACAATCCGCCCCGCGAAGCGTAAAATGAATGTCGAGGTTCACCGGTTGTTCTAACTTAGTCGTGACTTCGTGTAAGTCTTCCGTGCGCGCGGAAAAAACGAGGCCGGATTCACCTGTTGCACGTGGTCGGTTGGTTGGAAGTATGTCGTCACCGATGACGTCGCCGTCGTTGTCACTTTCTTTTCGCTTTCTTTCTGCGACGAGTTCGAGTTTTTCCAGCGCCAGCGGGTTTTCCCAGCCATCAGGACACAATCAAAGCTTACGCCTCGTCATGTTTGAATAATTAATTCTCCTTTTGCCTGTTGGGGATAGTACTCCGGGGTACTGTGGGGTTGGAAAATTTATGTGCTGATCTACTTTTTTTTTTTGGTTCTTTATTGCAGCCACATTCGAACGATATGCTCGGATTTTCCCGGAATTCCATGACAGCAGCGGTGGTGGTGATGGAAATGCCAGCAAACCACGTGGGCGAGAACAGCGGCTCACCATTAGCTACCGGCTTGACGGGGAAAATGTCACCCTAGATTTGTGGCGAAATGATGAAATAGTAGCTCCCGAAGGACATTTTATGCTGTTGCAAAGCGCGTCCGGGGAAACCCGCCGGAAACAGCTGGCCGAACATGAACTGGAGCGGTGTCAGTATCACGTAAGTGGAGGGGAAATTTCGAGTAAAAGCTATTTATGATTTTATTCATTTAAAATTTATCACGGTTCTTTTTATAAGCAATTGACGTCACAAAGAAGTAAATTTTCCTTGCACTGTTTGTGTATGCGTTTTTTTTTTTGGTTGATAAAACCGTGACAAACCATTTTTGCTTCGTTTTCGAAGCATGAACGTATTAAGAATAGATTACACTAAAAAAATAATCTGAATCTAAATCTGAGCGTTTATTTATACGATAGCCTGTTAGTTTACCCTTTTTATCAGGTCAAGGAAGTAACTGTCGAAAGAATATAATTGATATACATAATTATAAAAAATCCCTTCTAGTTTTGAAATACCTACTGAAAGATGTGAACAAAGTTACCTCTACCTAACCATGATTTTTTGTTCTGCAAAGGTTTTTCATGAATTTTCAAT
The DNA here is from genome assembly GCF_016801865.2 of Culex pipiens pallens. NCBI lineage: Eukaryota > Metazoa > Arthropoda > Insecta > Diptera > Culicidae > Culex > Culex pipiens. The sequence continues at coordinate 122,423,328 of NC_068937.1, forward strand.
TGTTACAATTTTTGTCTCATAAAATTGTCCCAAGCTCTACGTAGGTGATCTGGGCCTAAGACATTTTTAGCATCCTATGTGGATTTCATGGAATGTAAAGAAATTTCTTCTGAATGGATTTATTTTGCCCTTTCGAATTAACTCTTTCTCGGTAACAGAATGGTTGAGCAGCTCGTTTGACAAATTCAACCCACGCAAAGAAAGTTGATTTTTTCCATGAACATGAAGGTTCATGGTTATTTTTATGAAATTCATATTTACGAAAAACATTAATGTGTGGTGCACCATTTTCGTCTAAAAAATACCAAAATTTTCAACACATTTCAATCAATTTGAAAAAAAAAGAAGACAAATACCGAATGATTCCCAAATTTTTGAATTTTTATTTTTGGGGAGTTTGCATTGTGTCTCAATGATCAGATAAACGATAAAATTTTATTTTTATTGTTTTAAAAATAACAAAATTGCGTAAAAAGCGATGTTTGTGTAAAATGATGGTTTTCTATTCATCAATGTAAATGTTTGTAAATTTGTTGAAAATGAATTGAGTATACAATTTTAACCAATGTTCTCCTTCATCCACCAGGGCACAGTTCGTGGTAGCATCTCATCTTCGGTAGCTCTGTCCACGTGCGACGGCATCAGTGGCATCGTCTACGACACGCACGATACTTACCTGATAGAATTCGACAGCTCAGAACAGAGCCACTACGTACAACGAAATCCCGATTTGTTGAAGAAGGATCGGGTAAGCTAGCTGATGAATCTGTCTTGAACCATATTTTAAATTTCGTACAATTTTAGACCAAACGTGCCCTTGAGACATTCCACGAGCCACATCCAGAGGCTTTCAGTACGGCATTCCGCTCAAATCGAGAGTCCAACTACGTTGAACTAGTCCTGGTGATCGATCGCGCCCTATACCTCGGAAATATGAACGTCCAAAAGGTCTACAACTACTGTCTAGACCTGGTCAACATAATGAACATAATATACCGTCCGCTGAATATTTATATAGTTCTCGTCGGAGTCGTCATCTGGACCGAGCAGGACGAAATCGAGATGAGCTCGGACTCCAAGAAAACGCTGGATAACTTTCTCCGATATCGGCGGGACACCTTGCTGCAGTCGATTCCCCACGACAACGCACACTTGCTAACGGGAGTACACTTTGGGGATAGTAGTGGTGATGGAGTTGTCGTTGGAAAGGCCGAACTTGGCTCAATGTGTACGTTTGCTGGATCCGGTGGAGTGGAAGTCGTCGATACAAAACACGTGGCGTTGCAAGCCAGTACCGTAGCACACGAAATGGGCCACAATTTCAACATGGACCACGATGGGCCGGAATGTCGGTGTCCTGGAGGAAACTGCGTCATGGCAGCGAAGACGGTTCGCAGCCAGAAGGCGCCTAGCCGGTGGAGTTCGTGCAGCGTGGAACATCTTGAAACGGGTCTACAACATGGGCTTGGGGCGTGTTTGAAGAACAAACCGGCCAAAATGTTGGTCAAGAGTACATGTGGCAACGGTTTGCTAGAGCCTGGAGAAGAATGTGACTGTGGTCTGTCCGAGATGTGTGATACAAAGTGTTGTGATGCCACGACCTGTCGGTTGACGGTGAACGCAACTTGTGCAGCGGGGGAATGCTGCGATCTCGATAGTTGTCAGCTCAAGTCAGCTGGATCAAGCTGTCGATCGGCAGTGGGAGAGTGCGACTTACCGGAACATTGCAGTGGACAGTCTCCGATTTGTCCAAAGGATGTATACCTCAGAGATACGGAACCCTGTGCTGGAGGACAAGCTTACTGCTTCAAAGGACGTTGTCGAACCCGTGATTCACAGTGCAAACTGCTGTGGGGATCCACAGGCAGATCGTTCAATGATCACTGCTATCAAACCAATCGCAACGGTACCATCTTTGGTAACTGTGGCAATAACCTGTTAACGGGAGAATACACCAAGTGCAACCAGGAGGACATCATGTGTGGATTGCTGCACTGTAGCCATAGAAATGAGAAGCTGGACTACGGAATGGGTGCGTACTCTAAGCTAACGACAACCAAGTTTACCCATTTTGGACCTAGAGGAACGGTGCGGGACACCGTTTGTAATGCCGCCATTGTAGATTTAGGACTAGATGTTACGAACCCCGGGCTGGTCCCGGATGGAGCCAAGTGTGGAACGGGGAAGATGTGCTGGAACCAGAAATGTGTATCGTTGGCTCATTTGAAGGAGAATGACGTTGGTGAAGAGTGCGAAGGAGGCTGTAGTGATCATGGAGTGTGCAACAGTGAAGGAAACTGCCACTGTGACGATGGTTTTGGTGGTAAATTCTGCGAAACTGCTGGTTTAGGAGGCTCGGTAGATAGCGGACCAACTGTTGATCCGGACAGCTCCAAGGGACCATTAGCTCTTTATATCTCGTTGACAATTCTTCTGTTTATGATCTTTACTGGAACGGTGTACTTCTACCGAGTATTTCTGTGGGATTACATAAAGAATGTTTTACAAGACTTCCGCATGCGGAAATACGGTCACGTTGTACCACCAGCATCGCCATCCATCATGGGAGTTGCAAAAACTGCTAGGCTGCAAGTGTCTCAACCTGTTATAAACAGCACAACACTCAAACTGGACACCGTTCCATCAAGAGCTGCTCCACCTCCACCAAAGCCACAAACCGAACCTGCTCAGCACTTTATTAAAGTTAACATCAACAAGGGTAAAATCACGATCGAAAACAAAGTGGTCAACTCACCGTTCCTTCTCGAATCCACGTTACTGGACGCTCATGAAGCTGTGCACGAGATGAAAGCACGAGGAACACCTGCTATTGTCGAGAAACGCTCAATCAGCGTCGATTCGGAAGGTCCACTGCTCGGACAAAGCGTAGACCGACCAGTACTCGACACTCCCCCACCGCTTGAAACTCGAGAACCTGATCTAGTAGCACAAATTAGTCAAGTTAAGCTCAAAAAGGTGCACGATTTCCATTCAAACCGTTCCAAGAGTGACGAGAAACCTCCACGAAGACTACCAGAGCTGCCAAGGCAGAAAACCATAGGAGAATTCCAAAGTGTCATCGCAGAAGTTCATCCCAAACGAAGTCCAGTGACAGAGGAACCTCCTACGAATCCGTTCGGACACGTTACCCTGAAGAAGACAAAAACCCGAACACCTCATCTGAGTCGAGAACACTTGGACGAAATTACCGCTGAACAATCAGCAACAAGCAAGCCAACACCCTTAACAAAACCCGCAATCAATAGATTAAAGCCAACTCTACCTCAAAAGCCATCGGCTCAACAAAATGTAGACAATCAACAGTCTAGCGAAGCAGCGAGCAAGCCTAAACTGTCTCGAAAGCTGCCACAGCTGCCGAGCGCTGGACCAAACCGCAGCCGTCCACCGTTGCAGCGGAAGCCTGCCGTTGTGGTAGACGAAGCGGCGGATCTTCCTGAAGGAGGAGGCGTAGCTGCGCTGAAGGCGAGACTTAACCTGGAACAAATTGGCGGTGGCATCAAACGGTAACGTGGATGCTTCCGAACCTGTTAAAAACTTTGTGTATTTGTTGGAAGTATTTTCTAGTGCAATTTGGGCATTCGTTAAACTTTGAATCGCACGTTCCGCTCCTTTTTGGAATGTATGCGTTTGATACTGTTTTATTGTGATTTGTAACGAACTTCGGAGAAGTATTTTTAAATAGATTGTAAGAAACTCTCATATCATAATACGAGTTCGACGAACTCGACTAGACTGCTTGCAATACACCTATAAGTACTTAGCGATGAACTCTCGAATACAAATAACTAGTCAATTAAACACTTATAACGTTGGTTTAATTTATTTATTGAGAAAGATCCAGCTGCAGTTTGGTCAAACAACCGCAAAATATAGCTGATTCAGAGAAAATTGACCGCAATGTGCTAAGAAATCAAGGGTTGGCTTGAGACATTTTTCTCTGTTATGGCAATAAATATTGCTTGTCCGCAATGTCCTACTCCTCCTCCACCTTCTTTCCCCCACCGCCCAGTCGGTTCTGAATCTCCTGCAGACTAAGACCTTTGGTTTCGATTACGCACAACAACGTAAACAGGAACGCTCCGGCACAGACCAGCCCAAAGATCCAGAAAGCCCACTCGAAACCATAGGATTCACTGATCAATAAGAAGAAGCGAAGTGCCAAAAAGTCTAGAACCCATGAACTGGACACGATGATCATGCTTCCTAGTGCTTTAACATCGTGTGCGAAGATTTCCGCCGCGATAGCCCACGGGACCGGTCCAAAGCCAACGTTGTAGATGGAGATGAAGCCAATCATTCCGGTCAGTGGAATCCAGCTAATACTCTGCGATGGAACATCCAGTGAATCCATCAGAAAGTATGCACCAAGTAGCGCCAAAACTACGGAAAGACCCAGTGTAGAAGCCATGAGAACTGGTCTTCGTCCGGAATGATCTACGAAGAATATGACACAACACACAAACACGACCTGAACCGCTCCCATTATAATTGTGCAAACTTCGCTAGGCAGTGCTATTTCAGCCTTTTCGAAGATTAACTCACTGTTTGATTGGATACAGTCGATTCCGGACCATTGCTGGAGAGAAATCAAGCAGAAGCTGATCATCAGCGCCCGCAGGTTTGCTCGATTGGTGAAAAGACTGCGGAAGGCGTTCGACTTTTGTACCGATTCTTCTTGCAGAACGTAATCTTTGGTAAGTTGCAGATCACCTTGAATTTCCTCTAAGGATGCGTCTCGTAGATACATAAGCGAGTTTGCAGCTTGCTGGTAGAGACCTTTCGAAATGAAAAAGTGTGGCGTTTCCGGCATGTAGAAGAACAGAATGGTAAACAAGAGTGGAACTGCGCAGCAGATCCACTGGAAGGAGATGTAGCTAACATATGGACCGATCAAGTAGACGTACAGCGTACCAACTGAAAAATAGAAAATGTTTGAGTTTTCCTCTGGATAAGCTATACAAGCATGCTTACTGGTTTGCCCAATCTGCAGAAAAGACCCGAGAATCCCGCGGTACTCATCGCTGGCAATCTCTCCAATGTACATGGTTAATCCGTTCAGAATGCAACCGCCGGCGAATCCCTGCACAAATCTAGCCGCGATCATCACCGGCACCGAGGTCGACTGGAGCAACATGATCCATCCGACAATGTGAATAACTCCCGACAACCAAAGGGCCAGCTTACGACCTTTCCAATCTGCCAAAAAGCCGGCCGCAAATGGCCCAAAAAATCCCCCGACCGCCAGCACCGAGTTGATCCAGGACTGTTCGCTTTCGACGATCAGGTAACCGATCGGATTATCCGACAAACCCTGATCCGTCAGCTTCTGAAACATAGGGGACGGCCAACCGACAGTGAGCCCGACGCAGATCGCCGAGATATTCGCTGGAATGTTGGTGCAGGTTTGTTAATCCCAGAAAAAAAAACTGAGCGGAATGATCTCACCGACTGCGGCCACCAAAAATTCACGAAACGTTGCTTTGGAGCGATGCATTCTACCTGCTACTGGTTCTACTATAAACTGATAGCAAATCAGAGCACTCTTATTGGCTTTTCTATCGAAAAGGGAGAAGTCGGTGGGCAAATAGACATTGTTGATAGTGCTACAAGGGATGTTTGTGACCATTTGCTATTGTTGAATGTTCGGTGAATAATCGTACACCACTCGAAATGGAGATCAATAGTGATTTTCTTTCATATCTAACTCACAACAGAGCCGCATTCGTCAATTGAGAACATTTATTTTACAACACATGGTTTAAGTAATACTTTCACTGGATGATTCTACTTATCTGTGCAATCATATATTCTTTTGAAGAAGCCGCTACCACTTCAAACACTTCAAAAGCCTTTGGCATCTTGAATTTCCCACCTTACTTCACTACAAATGAGGCAAAAGCCATCAATTAGCCACTTATTGCCAAGGTAGTCCTTCGAGGACCACAACAGAACCATAAAACTTAACCCGCTCAACATTTGTCACTAGCTGACGCCATCACTGGAGCACTCTCATTTAAACGGGCCTGAATTTCCGGCAAACTCAAGCCCTTGGTTTCCACCACGAAGACGTACGTGAACACAAACGCCATCGCGCAACACACCGCAAAGATCCAGAACAACCAATGGGATCCGAGGGCGTCGTCCAGTGATGTGAAATAAAACAGGATGAAGAAGGATGTCAGCCAGCAGATTGAAGACACGACTGAGGACGCTAGTGACTTAATGCTGGGTGCAAACATCTCTCCTAGAAGAACCCAAGCAATGGGCCCAAATCCGGTGCAGAACATGATGACGAAGAGTACGAGCGAAGCTACGGGTAGGAAGGTGAGCGTACTTGCCACTTCTGAGCTCTGGTTGTCTAGGTAGAAGTACGTCCCGAGGGCGGTCAACGAGCAGCACATTCCCAAGGCCGAGGTGAGGAGCGTAGGTCGTCGACCTACCCTGTCTACGATCACTGCCGTCACAATACTGGAAATTACCTGGAAGATACCCAACACAATAGCAGAGAGATCTGCCGGTATATCGGTACCCGTGCGGTCAAATATTGTCTGAGCAAAGAACTGCACCGGGTTGATGCCAGAGAACTGCTGGAACACAACCACACCGGTGCAGATGATCAATGCTCTGAAGTTGGCATGATCTATAAACAGATCTTTTATTGTTCCCCGGTTACGCAGCGATTCTTCGACCGAAAATTGAATTGAGTTAAACTCAGCTTGCAACTCGGAAATTGGTTCTCCTCGGATGTACGCCAACGATCGAGCCGCTGCCCCGTAATCTCCCTTGGACACGTAAAAATGAGGCGTCTCCGGCATTTGGACAAAGCCAGCTACAAACAACAAAGGCAGTGCCATTTGGATCCACTGGAAGGCACCGTAGCTGACGTAAGGCCCAATTGCGTAGTCCAGAAGCAGTCCCAGTGTGATAAAGGTCTGCACTAGAGAGCCAAGAGCTCCTCGTCGCTCTACGGTAGCGATCTCGCCCACGTACAGCGGAGTAATTGTGATCGCGAAACCGATTCCACATCCCTGCAGGAATCGACCAACCAAAATCTGCGCCACGGATTGAGTCGTAAGAAAAAGGACATACGCGGCCAGGAAAAATACGGCGCTGATCAGCAGGGCAAGTTTTCGCCCGAAGCGATGAGCTACAAAGCCGGCGAAAGCTGGACCTAGAATGGAGGCATAATCATTGATACGAAAAAAAAGTATTAGAAATTGACACCCGTACCAAGTAGTGATCCCAGTGTCAATATAGAGCCAATCCATGATAGTTCACTTGCCGTAGGAGCCTCTGGCAGGGGTGACTCATCCATATCCTTCAGCTTGGACTCCATCGGTGATGTCCACGCCATGCTGGCACCCATGCAAGCAATTGCGAGATTCGCTGCAAGAAATTTAATTAGTTTTCCGTTGTTTATCGCTGCAATCAATCCATATAGATAAATGCGGACACTTAATTTGAATAACTCATCACAGATCCTCCGAAAAGTCAACTTATCAGCTTTCACCGACATTGACCTTTCGGTGCCAAATTGTGACTGCTGTTATCAGCGCTGGATGAATTAGACAATAACGTCTACTCCAGTTGAGGTCAGCCCAAAAAGAATCCCAACCCACCTATCAGTGCAGCCACATACTGTCGCTTCTTCCTGATTGCACTAAGCAGCAGTTGAATCATTGCACGCCTTCGTCCAAACTGTCAACAAAACTATCTCCAGGTCACCCCGAGGCGGACCTCACAGCTTCCACACGCGACACTAATTATAATTACTAACAAGTCGTCACTTAGTAAACAACCTCAAAGAACAACATTAACTGAATGATTTCATGTATTCTTCGGTCCAACTCGTGAGACAGGTTCTACTAAACTGAAGACAGCGATGGCCAGCCCCAAGTTCTTTATACCAATTCGTTGCCTTATTAAAAGAGTCAACCTCTCTCCCGAGATGACCGAATGGTACTGGCTTCCGCCGAGTTTGATAATCCGGTGCAAACAGTCAGTGCAGAGCAATTGCAGCCCGGCTGGACAAGTGTTTTTGCGCCCATCTCTGAGTATGGGAAAGTTGAAGAGAGCACCGTACGCGCCAAGCAGCAGTTGCGATGATTTGGATTCTCGCGATGAAATGGCTTCGGTAAGAGGTTGCATAGGTGCAGGCGTTGATGGTAATAAGCTTTTGTAATTTGCAAATATTTTTCCAAGTTTATGATGCCCTCCCCTTCCAAGTAAGCCTGAATCTTAGGTAGGCAAAACATATAGATTTTCTAAATTTCAATTTTATAATGGAAATGTAAGTCAAATCAACTTAAAACAATTAGAATCGTGCGTTGATAATCATACTGAGCATGTATGAGCTCGCTTTAAAATATTTTGATTTTGATTTTTTGTTGGACCCAATCTCACCCCTTAGACCTAATGTCATCCCTAATGATGATACTAACATATGCTGAAAACAATGAAAACAACTGGACTAATGTAAACACTAGTTTACGCGAGCCGTACATTTTTCCAACGAAGTTCACCGAGTTGGATAAATACAACGAGTGCTGAAAAAGTCAAGTTTTGCAACAAGTTCCATACAACATTTTTTGCCATTGCAAAAAAACACTTGTATGGAAACATTTGTGTAATTTGACGACAGAGACGACAGTGCAATTTGGGGGTTATGCTCGGCTTTCGGTCTTATTTATTTAAAAGTAAACACCAGTTTGTTACTTTGTCCAACGTTTCAGTTCATGTACCTTTTTAAGTAATCTTCTTTGATTTGCGTGAAACATTGTCCTAAGGGGTAACTTCTGTCCCTGATCACGAATCCGTTTTTTTTATATCTCGTGACGGAGAGTGGTACGACTCCTCTCATTTTTGAACATGCGAAAAAAGACGTGTTTTTCAATAATTTGCAGCCTGAAACGGTGATGAGATAGAAATTTGGTGTCAAAGGAACTTTTATGTAAAATTGGACACCCAATTTGATGGCGTACTCAAAATTCCGAAAAACGAAGTTTCCATCGAAAAAACACAAACAAAGTTTTAAAAACTCTGTCATTTTCCGTTATTCAATTGTATTTTTTTTTCGAACGTGTCGTTTTAAGGGAAATTTAATTTACTTTTCGAATCTACATTAACCCAGAAGGGTAATTTTTTCATTTAGAACATTTTGTTTTTTCTTTTTCATTTTAAAAATTTTTGCGTTTTTTTTTCTAACTTTGCAGAGTATTTTTTTTCAGCCCCGGCAAAATCAAATTGCGTCTCGGGCGTCGCAAGGAGCGACGCATATCTTTTTTGCCGGGGACAATTTTTCGAAAAAATGCCAAACTTTGATGGTCTGTACCGAGCTCCAGGGTGCTCCAAACTTCAATGATATATATACCTACACGCCAGTGATGTTTTTGGTAAACGCATTGGTGGCCAAAGTGCCTCAAAAATAGACAATTTTGTGGAAAAAAGTATTTTTACGGGTTAAATCCCATTTAAAATTGAAGGGCGGAGCGCCAGCTCTTGTTACGTCCAATCAAGCTCATATTTGAGATTTGGGCACCGGAACAAACCCCTGAATACCCGCCAAAAAGTCAATTTTGTTACACTCTAGTGTACACTCAAACCCCGATGGCTTGACACCAACTGTTGTCAAACGAACGGGGTCACTTTTTAGTTTGACACCCCTTTTACACGGATTTCATACACACTACCAAACGATTGTTTTGATAGTGTGCGTGAGCGCCGTGTAAAAAGTGACAGTTCGTCACTTTTTAGTTTTACTTTGACCAACCAACGGGGTACAAACTAAAAAAGTGTCAAACGAAAAAGTGACCAACGACCGGGGGTTGAGTGTACCAAAGTTCTACAAAGTTGTAGAGCAGAAAAAAATTTGATATATAAACATTAGGGGTTTGCTTATGAACTTCACGAGTTTTGAAAAAAAAAAAAAAAATTTGCGTTTCTTTTCGTTTTGTCGTCCATATCGGTCGACGATGAACGGCTATGATCAACGCGACTGACTAGTTTAGTTATTTATAAATGATTCTAGAAAGAAAATTGCTGATAAAATTTTGAATCGGATGGAGCAAAACTCGTGTCATTCGTGTCAAATTTATTCAGAACATGTTTGATAAAGGTCAATGCGCCAATTGAATCAGTTGCATCAGAGAGAAAGAGAGACAGAAATAGAACAAACCCGTTTTTTTAATCTTTTTTATTGACCACAGTAACACAACAACTTTGGTTCCCTATCTAGCGATTAACGGCGTGATAAAATCTTAATTATCAAAAACATATATCGATTTTTACAATTTGAGGAACTAATTTACTGTAACTAATAAAAACACCCTTCTTTGTTTAACAGTAAAGCACAAACATTTACACGCTCAACATGGCCCACAAAACGATTCCATTTTATCTATTGAGCGCTTCCTGGATCTCGTTCAAGCTCATTCCTTTGGTCTCCATAACCTGAGTCAGGGTGAAGGCAAACGCTATAGCACACATGATGCCAAAAATCCAGAACGACCAGTGCGATCCAACAGCCTCGTCCAGCGTCGAGAAGAACTGCAGCACCAAAAAGCCCAAAACCCAACAGGTTGACGCCACGATAGACGAAGCAACGGACTTGACATTGGCCGGAAACATTTCACCCAGGACAGCCCACGGAAGTGGTCCAAACCCAATGCAGTACACCGTCACAAAGAAGATCAGCGAGAAAATTGGCAACCAGCTGATACTGTCAACCGAGTCCGACTTTATGTAGTCCATGTAAAAATACAATCCCATGGTCGCATGAGCCAAGCACATTCCGCCTGCGGATACCAACAAGATCGGCTTGCGACCCAGCCGGTCAACGATGAGTGGGGTAGCGCCACTTGCCAAAACCTGAACGATGCCGACCAGGATTGTCGAAATGGCCGGAGACATGGTGCTTCCGGTTTTGGCAAAGATAGTCTGACTGTAGAACAGGATCACGTTGATTCCGGACAGCTGCTGGAAGCTGATCAAGCCCGCGCAAATGATCAACGCCTTTGTAGTTCCTTTGGTCTTGAAAAGATCCATGACACCTGCTTTATTCTTCATGGCTTCATCAACCGACGCCGATGTTTCTTCCAGTTCTTTTTGTACACCTTCGGCCGTTTTGCCACGTAACCACTGAAGTGAAGCAATGGCATCATCGCGGCGACTCTTGGTTAGGTAATACGTGGGGGTTTCCGGCATGAAGAAGAACGTCCCCGCAAAAATGACCGGCAGAGCCAAGCAAGCCCACTGCAACCCTGCCCAACTCACGTACGGACCTATGGCGTACACGTACAGGATTCCACTGACAATGCACAGCTGCATCAGCGATCCGAGCGCGCCCCGGTACTCATTGCTGGCGATCTCCCCAATGTACATCGTCTGCACGGTCATGACAAAGCCAACTCCGAAACCCTGGATTAACCGGGCGGCGAGTAGCTGACCAACGGTCGATGTGGTCAACAGCAGCACCCAACTCACGACAAAAAATACCGAACTGCCCAGGAGGGTTAGCTTGCGGCCAAACTTTTCAGCGCAGGGACCAGCGATGAAGGGAGCTGGAATGAAATAAAAGATTATTAATTGCAAAAATCATTCCAAACAAGCTTCAATGGTGAATCGTACCGATGAGCGCTCCCATAGCCACGAGGGATCCGATCCAGGACTTTTCGCCGGTGTCGGGAATAACGTCCAAAGGATTGACACTGGTGTCGTTGGACGAGTAAACTGGGCCCATGGGGGATGTCCATCCCAAGCATGTTCCGAGGGCCACCGAGGCGAGGTTGACTGGAAAATGTATGGAATTAGTTATGATGACAACAATAGCTGATTATTCTAAAGGATTTCCAATATTTTCAGACATCACTGAATTTTCTATTCATGGTATTTACAAAAATCATAAACATAATATTCTTAAATTTAACTTTTTTATTGTACAATAATTCAAATGCATCTTTATTTTACAACAAACTACAGATGTGTTTTACCTTTTTTTCATTTCTAGCAGATTGCACAATTATTGCATGGTTTGTATCAGTTTACGATAGGACTAATCCTAATCCACAATTTCTAGCCACTATCTTTTACTAGTTTGTTGTGTTTATTTTTGCTGTTGTACTTGAGATTAAAACTAGTACTAGACATCACAGTAGAAATAACGTTGCGTGGATTCAAAAATTGTTTGGGATTTATAAGTGAAATTTTCAAACTCAAATTTGAATGGAACTAGTTTATGAATTTTGATTTTGTTTCATTATGCCTTGAAAACATGAAAAATGGTAATGCACAAATTACCAATCACAAAAGTTAAACAATAAACAAACCAGTGTTGAGCAAAGTAATCTAGGAGTTTGTAATTCAGGATGGTGACCAATAAGGCGATGATAAAATATTGCAATAATGTACTTGGTAATGAAACAGTCAACGCCCTGACTAATAGAGGTTCGTTGAACTTAAATTTAATGTTGAAAACAAGAAATAAAAAAGAACTTCAGATAATTGAAACATCGAGTAAATGAGGCTTTGGAAAATCGAATATCGACTGTACAATCAATCGTATAGATTCTTGTTTTGAAACCAAAGCACCACAGTTATCTTGTTTAGTTTTTATTATTTTCTTATAGTTTCAATCCCAATCTACACCTCGCAATCACTTCCCTTTGCAATTTTTTTTGTTCTTGCTTTTGCACTTGAAAATAATACTACTTTTTCTAATGATAAGAATCGAATCATTTACACAGTAAAAAATCATTGCCATAATAGTTATAAGACCATCTTAAACTTGAATTAAACGAATTAAACACTCCTTCACTTGAACGGAATAGAACCAAGAAATCGACCAGTTTATATTGTAGACTTTTGCCACAAAGACAATAAAAATGTCCATAATTGTAACCATGCCATAAAACGTTCCAGTTCTATTTTAAAACCCAAAAGTCTTAAAATTTGCTTCAATTCTTCTTTTCGTTTGCGAACTTCTTTCGCCACACAATAACTCACCAACAACACCCGCTATAAACTGCCGCGTGGGGGCACCTTTCTCCATCTTGTAGTTTGCGCGACTGCTCTCGTAATTCTCGAACGTTGCCACAGGTTGGTAGTTGAGCTCAGCTGGATTCATCGATTCTCACCAATGGCCTGTCGAGATTGCACAGTTCACCCACAGATAAAATTAAGTTTATTTTTCACATTTAATATCGCAATTTAACTTTTTTTTTTTAAATAAAAAAATGTTAACTCACTTATAAACTATTTTCAATAGAAAAAAGTAATCATGAGATTTCTTCAAACCATTCACTACGCTCAACACTAAGATTCAAACTGAACCGATTCTAAAAGGGCACTAACGCATTTTTTAAAGCCAAGATCGCCTTAAATAACCCTCAGCAGATTCTCAAGTGGCCAGTTGTTGCCACATTTTGTAAAGAAGAGACCGCCCTTATCTTGAACGGCAATCGCCGCAACTAAATATTTCACGATTTTCTAAATAAGTAACAGGCAAAATACAGCGAGTAAATCTAAATCAAACCGGTAGCGGTGGCATCAGGTGAAGTGTGCCGTCGAGATTCCGGGGACACTCGAGTGTGGGACAAACCGAGTGAAGTGCAGTTTGAGCCAAGGGATAGCTAAAATTTGACGCCATTTTACTGTGTCTGCGCAGAACCGATTATTCCGTGACTAGGCGCCGTTCATGATCGACCAATGGAAAGTGACTCGTTGGAAAATTTGAATTGAATCACAGTTGTTGACAACTGTGAGGACAAAGTGTGAAGAAATCTCGAAGTGCCATGCGATTCCACCAGCTTAACTTAATGGAGACGCTTGGTTTTTTAAAACAATTCCATTACAAAGAATATCTCAATTTACACGCTAAAAGCTAGCAAACCTCGATGGAAATCCTTCTTCGCCAACCTGACTGGACACCGGTCAACCTCAAACTGATCAGTCATCGTCGTCGGCCTGCTTATCCAAAATGTTCGATCGGCAATCCTCTGAACAAGCTTGCAATACATCAACTCAATCCCGGTGTCATCATCCAGCAAACCGTTTTGCTTCCTTAATGTGAGAATACCTACTTCCTTGTGGTTTGTGTATCTTCCTTGCCTCTCCCGCCACTAACCCTTAGCTATGCTGGTCCTTAATTTCAGAGCAAACATAGCGTTTAAGCAAAATTTCTCCTTTTTGGTTTTATTTTAGATAATTTGTTTTTGACTTGGAAATATCGTCTGCATAATGTCCTGTAAAGACGAACCTTTTTAAAAATGAAGCAAAAGATTAGACGCAATCGAACAAAGTGGAAATCTTGATCGAGGGGCGTGACAAAGGCCTTAATGTATTAATTATCGGTATTTAATACATTAAGGAATTAAATTCCTCATGTCGTTTGACATTTGACAGCGCCACACCTGCTTTGAAAACTTTGGTTTGCTTCGTGTCTCTTTCGCGCACTCCGCTGTCAAGCTTGTTTTGGTTTCGTGTAAAAAAGAATGACGCCGTGAAGCTGAAGAGATTTTGGACCAAGCCGATCTAAACGTGCCATTGACGGGGAAGTTGCAGCCGGTGGAGTTGGATTACATTTTCCAGTAGCTGGTTAAGTGCGATGCGGATCCTGGGACGCGCCTTAACGGAGTAATAGAGTTTAAGCTTAACAATCAGACGTCGGACGAGAGCAAGATTTCGTTGCAGCTGGAGGTGCCTTGCTACAGCGATGCCTCTAACAATTCGACATCGGTGGAAAAGAAATTGCACCTCCTGTGCAACCGCAAAAGTGATCTGCACTACGAGCCAAGCTACGAGCTCTCTGACGAAAACGGCGCTCTGCGGTGCACTAGCGTTCGGATGCTGGAATGGTTCATCCGGCAAATGATGCGGGAAGATGGCCACATTAACGCTGGGAGGTTCAAGAACGGGTGACACGAAAGCATTCAGGAGTAGACAATTGTAATCATCCGAGTTAATTAGGTACTTGGAGTGACTTTTAATTACGTTAGATGATGACTTTTTGGTACAATGCTTTGAAAAAATAAAATATCTCAACTTTGTTGTTTCATTTATTTCAATAATAGTCCCACCATGTTAGGTTGGCCGGTTCTTGAGTGTCTGGAATAACGACGTTGGCGGCTTCTCATTTCGTTCAACCGGCGATTGCTTTTCCACCGGGCTTATGGTAGTACCGATGATCTGGCTTCTGGAGGTCATCACGGGACTAACGAACATCCAGGACTCGGCGGTGATGAGGTTGCAACGGTAGGGACACATCAGGGGAAACCACTTCTGGTAGGCCGCATTGAACATGCCCAGCTGTTTGGCGGGAGTGTTACGGAGAAATCTGTGGGAAATGACGTGGGAAGAATTCGATTCGAGGATCCGTTTCAACAAACGCAGCATCCAGGTGGGCCGCTCGATGGCCTTCTACAACAAATCTTCCGGCTGGGCCAGCTTCGATATCGTCCAGTACGTCCTGGTTACCGCCCTGGATGACGCTGCGCAATTTTTCCGGTTTGCCTGTACCGCGCTGGTACTTTCCTGCTCGACCGCTCTTCGATGACACAAATTTTGCGCCAAACATAACAACAAACACACGGGGTGTCAAAATGTCAAATCAATGTAGTGTAAGAAGAGGTGGCGTTGTTTTGAACGTAAACAATCGTTAATATATTTAATTCCTACCGTTAATTAATTAAATAATTTAATTTCTTACTATTGTCCCGCCCCTCGATCTTGATACTATCAACCAGTTACACAACTCGTCATTTTTTAAGTTGATGTCAGTAATCGCTTCAGTTCTGTCAAGGTATAATAGATTTGATCTTCCTGAACACGCTCCAATCGACAGAATTGAATTTTATAAAGTTTCCTGTCAATCGAGAAATTAAAAGTGCAACATGGAGTTAAACTTTCTGTCAAGCTGCTGTGAAGTTTATCATGACAGCTACAAAAGTTGCACTCCATTTTACCGGCTCACATCTCTCTTTTTAATTTCTCGATAAAATAGTATCGGAATATTAAAAGTGCAACACGGAGTTAAACTTTCTGTTAAGTTTCTGTGAAGTTTTCCACGACAGCTTGAATGTTTCACTCCATGTTACCGGCTCACATCTCTCTTTTTGATTTCTCAATATGTCGGGTACATCGAGAAATTAAAAAGAGAGATGTGAGCTGGTAACATGGAGTTAAACTTTTGCAACTGTCATGAAAAAATTCACAGAAGCTTGACAGAAAGTTTAACTCCATGTTGCACTTTTAATTTCTCGATATATTCTGTGGAAATATTTTAAACAACCATGCGTACCCATGTTTATCTGTGGGGTTTACAGGTTTAATCTGTCCCATTTTGAGGTAACGTCAAGGAATTTTAAGTTTTTGATTCTTAAATGATAGATTATGATTTTAGAAACAATGTTTTCTTAAACAAGAAAAATTTAAAATACTTTCTCGCACCCTCACTTGCATTATCCAAAAAAAAAATCACTTTTTTAGAAAAAATGGAATCAATACAAAAACTGTCAGGTGTGTATTTTCTGTAAACGATAGGTTTTTGTCCATGTATTAATTTGTTAGTGCGCCTTACTGGACCAAAATAGAAGTTTTTGGCCTCTCCCAGACGGATTTATGTCGAAAAAATCGCATTTTTTTCGAAATTTTGGCTCGAGCCTCGAATCGATTCAGGCTCGATCTCGAGCCAGATCGACTCGAGACTCAATCCAAAATTGTCGGTGGGTTTTGACGATTTTATTTAAATATTTTTTTTTGTAACTCATAACTTTCCAACCAAAGAACTTTCTCCTAATTTCACTTTATAGAAAATTGTCCAAGAAATTCATTAAAAATAAAATATCAACCCTCAAGTGCCTTCCAATATTTTTTCATTGCAGTTTATGGCCTAAAACGTGATTTTCACCCATTCCATATATATATAAGGCAAATTTATGGGAAATTGGACGAGCTTTTCAGTAAAAATATTTACGAGACTGAAAAACCAAGTCAGTCATATAGAAATTACCAAAAACCACAAAAAATCCCGTTTTTTTCAACATTTTTATTTTAAAAACCACTGTATCTTCCCAAGGGTTGGACATAGGACAATGGTCAATATGGAGACTTTTATGTAAAATTGTCTGTAGAATCGATCCCCACTACTGGTTTTTAAAAATTTTGACGTTTAGACCACTTTTCAAAAAAAACAGTTTTAGTAAATGATTTTTGTATTTTTTTAGGATAGACATACCGTCCTGCATTTTTAGTCAGTCTTTTAGTAACATTTTAGGCTATTTCCTCAAAAATTTTGAACGAAAAAAAATTGTGACATCACCTTTAAATTTCAGTTTTAGACTTAACAATCAAAAAATATCATAGATGTGGCGTGTATTTTTGTTTCAGTGTATTTTTTTCAGAAAGCCCGTCCAATTTCCTACAAGTTTGTCTTTGACCACTTTTTGATACGACGCAACGGCTCCGAGATACAGTGATTTTTAAATTACAAAATATAAAAACATTTAAATACCTTACGCCCTCCTCAAATGTTATTTTCGAGTACTATTGGCTCCATGTACATAAAAATGACTCATATAGGACTAGGATAACATTGAAAGTTTCATTGAAATCGGAGAGGGTCGGGTACAAAAGTACCAGAAAAATTCCTGATTTGAGCTGGAATTGCTCATATTTGTTATTTTTTAATCACCATCGTGTTCCTCGGACAATTTTACATAAGCATCAATGCATATCCAAACTAAACCAAACCATTGCCGAAATACATCCCTTCAAAAATAAAAAAAAATGAATTTAGGTGAAGATCGAGTCCAAAGGTGTACCCAGTTGACCTGGAAAGACCCATAATCGTATAAGTGCGCATGGTTATTTTTTAAAGCTGATTCCATACCAAGTATACCCAAATTTACAATTTAATTTATTGGCAAGAAAGTCAATTTTAAGTCTATCATACCTTGATAAAAGTATACTCAATTTTTACAATTTTATTTAATGGCAAGACCGAGGGAAAGACACATACTTTTTTTTAAATAAACTAAATGAAAATGGTAAACTTATTCAACAAATAATCACAAATTCAGTGACGAAGCCTCAACGACAAAAAGGCCATTCTAATGTAAACCTAAACGGTAATCAAATGTTTGACGATAGATAAAACCATTGCAAACAGCGGAAAACCTCCTTCATTACAAAATTTAATAATACTGTGTTACCTAGAACAATTGAAATTGTCTCGTGATGAATGACAGTAAGTTTTGATCATGGATTTTTATATACATTGGAAACATATTTCTTGTTAAAAAAATGACAAATAGTTTTAAGTCTTTTATTCCAGATTTAAGCCAAGGGTTCCCTTCGAATAAACCAATGTCAAACACGCACCGTCCAAAACCCACAACGGCAGTGCAAAACGTGAGCTGAACGCCAATAACGAATAAACAGTTTGAATTAATTACACAAAACGAAACGTTGACGCTTGGAACGGAACGGTCGGGTTCGTCAAACAGGAAAAGTGCCCTTGGGGGATGCAAAATTTTCCACTTCCCGAAATGATGTACGGCAAAATTAAACAGTTTCCAGATGCGGGGACTCCATGAAGTGCCTGCCGGTTGTTGGGGAGGAGAAGCTTCATTTGCTTACACACAAATTCCTGAACACCGGCGACGGTGGCAATTGCTTCAGCTACCGCGACAAGTGCTATAAAAGTCATCAAGAAGCTGCATAATGTGTTTACATCGAATCGGCTGTGACTAGCAAACTACTTGACAAAGGAAATTTACGCGATACGCGCTATCAAGCCTCTGTGACAGAATATCAAAACTGTCCACGTGAGTCCACGAGCAGTGATGAGCAATGCGGGACTAGTTTGTTCGATAGTTTTGTGTGAGACAACGCCCTAGAACAGCGCGCAGCAGAATGTCCCGTACCTGCAAGAATGCGACAAACACTGATTGCATCTATCGCCTATGAAGGTGCGCAGCAAACAAACCAACATGGTGCAAACTGTCGCAAACTGTCAGTCTTTTGGTGAAATTCCACCCTGACGAATCATTATTCAGCGAAAATCGGAGAGCACGTGGAAGGTGCTAAACGGATCGAAATGGTGCCAAAAAAGTGCTAACAAACGCGCTTATTCAAACTGGCGGCAGGAGCAGGGTGGTTCGTTATGGCAAGCGCCATTATGGCAAACTGTCAAAAAAAAGTAAAAAATCGAAATTCTCTTTACACAATACGTCTCTCAATGTGTCTGCATTGCATTCTAGAGTGCAAGCATTATGGCAGCCGCCATTATGGCAAAACTGTCAAAATCCACCCCACGTGCACGCGCACTGGCAACAAAATGCTACACAATCGCGCGCGCGTTAAGTGCAAGCGAAAGGTCAACCTTAATCGGCCGGCGTGTTGCAGTTCTGAAATAGCTCAAATTTCTATGGGAGGAAATGGCTTGCGATAAACTGGCAGCTGCCCTGCTGAGAGCGGAACAATATGGCTCGCGAGGGAAGAGCAATCTTGT
Organism: Culex pipiens pallens; assembly: GCF_016801865.2. Taxonomy (NCBI): domain Eukaryota; kingdom Metazoa; phylum Arthropoda; class Insecta; order Diptera; family Culicidae; genus Culex; species Culex pipiens. Next base: position 122,442,853 of record NC_068937.1, read on the forward strand.
TCTATAAGTGTAATGATGCGGGCAATTTTAAAGATGAACACCTGGGATTGAACTGTAATAGGCTTTCCTCGCGTGAAATGGAAGTTTGTTGTCCGTGCATGAGTGGCAATAAAAAAACATGATTATTTAAATTAAAGTAACTGACCTGTGCGAATCCATGATTGACACTTTTCTGTAATCCAAGATCTTTGTTCAACTGTCAAAAGTTTGGATTTTGATAATATTTTTCACAATTGCTTTTTCTCTATTGTTTTTGTTTTCGAGTTGAGAAATTTAAAACACTACAATGACTTCTTGCACAGAGAGTCTGTTATCAGAACAACAGTCAGCAGAACATCTTAGTGCAGTTATCAGAACGCCCAACAAAGAAACACAAACGCACGCAAACACTTTGTATGGTTTCACATAATTTACACAAATTCAAACAAAGAACGTCCTTCGCCGCCAGTGGTCACTCCCAAACTGACCAGGGGAGCTCCACTACGAGGCACCTGGACAAATGGGGGGACCCGAGATGATCTAGAACACGCGGCGGATCGTGTCCAGCTGTAGTAGTCAACAGTAGGCGATGAAAATGGGGAATAAAAAATGTGCAAATTCTCTCACAACATGAGCAAACACAGACACGCTGGAGGCGATTAGTATTGGAGTGAGGGTGGTTCTATACAGAATTCTAAGTATTTAAAAATAACATTACTTTAAATCGTTGCACCCCTCGAAAGCCAATGCTTGTCAAAATTGTATCGCGTCAAATTACCAAGAAAATGTTAAATATTTCTCATGATTTATATCTGTACAACATACTTTTCTCTCTTGTTTGAATAAAAATTTTCAGAAAACATTTAAATTTTATTTGTAAATATAGTGCAATTCTATAATTTGAAAAGGTTTGTAGTGAATGGTCCGGAAAATCCCAAGTCATTTGTAAAATCAATCACACTTGCCACTTCACTGTGATTCGTACACATGCAGTCTAGGAAAAAAATATGAAAAACTAGCAGCAATGCAATTTCCACGCGTTTTCCCCGTTTGTTCTGCAGATTGTGTCGCCAGAAATGGCACATTAAGGCTACCAACGATTATGGCGTTGTTTGCGGGATTGTTTTGCTTAAACTGATGGTGCGATAAGCGTTCAGGATTACAATTTAAGCAATTGATGGTAATAGGATTGGTGTTAAACATATGTTTATCTATTTAATGAGTGTTTTTTTATTGAGCCAATTTGCACCCAACCAAACCAACTAACAAACTGTTGTTGGACTCCAAACGTGATTTCTGTTTTTGTTTTTAATAATTGCAACCACAGTGCTTTCTTTATCGCCAAATCTAAATAATGTGTACTGTAGGGTTAAATTATTGTTTTATTCTGTGACGTTCACAATGTATATATCTCACACATTTTTATTTATTTTTTTGCTTCAGTCACAACAAGTTTATACAAAAAAAATCTTCAAACGCTTTTTTTTGGTATAAAATACAAACCTTTACTTTTTCCAGAAAAAAAATTACACAATTCCAAAGTATCCTTTACAATACTTCTACAATTTCCTTAAAAATAAACTATTGTTTAACTTTCACTTCACGATCCTGGACCACGCCTTCCCGGCTTGGGTTGTCAACCGAAACTGATGCTGTGGTGCCGAGGTGCCATAATGGCCGATCGCGGACCCAGATTCAACCGCGGCATCATCCTCAAGGCTTATCTGCGCTGATAATAGAGGATGCTCTATCTCCGTCACACTTGTTCGTTATTAATGGCTAACGGCTAATTAAGTGAGATTTAGAAAAGACGATTTGTTTGAATTTAAAGGGGAAAATGGGGCAATGTGGGAAAAAACAAGAAATAATTACACAGTCTTACAGAAGTTCATTTCATGGCTTGACAAAACAACCTCGTAGGAAAATTTTTCCGTTGCTGAAAGGCAAACATTTGAAATTAAATATTCCTTAAAGATCATGTATGCCTAAAGCTTTTATCAGTTTATAAGAGATATTTAGTCTGTTGGAATCCTGTTCGGATTTCATAAATTGTTTTCAAACGCGTTTTTTTATAAAGATGACAAAAGTGTTATTCTAGTCAAGCTGAAAGATCTAATTGTAGGCAGTTTTTAAGTTTATGATTATAATAATTTGAAAGTTTAAAAAAATGGAATTTGTTTCACCCAAATTCCCTTTCAAGGCGCCGGAACAGATTATAAATAAAGAAAATATCATCTCTTATCACCCAGATCGATCCCAACTAATCCCGGAATAGAGTGACACATGAGAATGACCCAAAAGGTTAGTAGAAAAAAATAAGACAGCCGTCACGAGTGATAAGGGCTCAAATGACTAATTTTCCATACAAAAAAAAATACATTTAAGATTAAAACGAGCTTCTAATGCCACTAATTACAAAATCGATGCCGGCAATTTGTTTAACGCTGGTGTGTACATTGCAACTGCTCTCGACTCAGTCAACGTCATCGTTTTCACGGAGAAACGCATCCCCGCTTCACTGTTTATGTTTACAAAACGGAGCGCTGTTTATTTAATTGTGTTGCATTCAACGATGTTTTCCGATTGCGCCATTTCTCTTGGGCGCGTCACTTTGATGGATGCCATGCATTTTTCACCTTGGGTGCTGCAGTGAAGGACGAAGCAAAATTATGGCAAGAGGAACCCGATGGAGACGCGCGATGGTTGACAACAAACAATAAGGTTAAGCCCATGACATATTATGGCAACCGCCATTATGGCATCTCTTAGCAGTTATTCCACGTCGAATGTAAAATAATAAAAATGGAATTTTGACAGTCTGGAGCGCATGAATTACCCCATTATCGGTTTCCCACACGGGTGAAATGGAAATTGTTGCACATGTCTGAAGTTGGAAATTTGGCAACTTATCTTAATTTATGCTAAATTTCAAAAATTTAAACAACAATCCTAAGCAAACCGGTTTAGAAACTAAAGATAAACTAAAGGTACGACGATTTTTGCGTAATCTTGCCTTGAATCGCGATGAAAGCGTTTTGAATAAAAAAATTATGTATTTTTTCTGTTCTAGAATTTAACGAAATTTTGTTTATTATGTATGATTATAAAATAAGTACACAACGGTTATAGAAGATTTACAAAAAAAAAAGATTTTTTTTAGTTCGTCCACAAACAATCTCATGTTGGTAAACAAACGACGCCATATTGACAATGTTGTTCGGTAGCACATATCAGGCCATCGCCGGGGCCCTGGTTATTCCACGTCAAATATAATAATATAAATTTAATAATAAAAGTTATAATTTTGCTGAACTAATTTGAAATACAATTCATCGATGAATAATACAGGATACTCACTTGGTGGTCACGCGTAGATCGGTGAAACGTGATTCGGAAGTTGAGGTGCAAACAAATCGAAAAATATTTGCTCAATAAATAGCGGTCGCGATTCGATAAGACAGGTTGAAGTGATTTCTTAGCAAATGGCAAACAAAGATTTTTCATAGTTTCATTCAGTTTCGTTTATTTCCAACATTTCATGGCGCCGCGGGCTTGAGTTTGGACTAACCTTTTTGTTTTTTTTTTTTTTCTCTGGTAGTATATAGTGTATAGCTGTACGTTTAGTTACGACTAATATAACAATCCTTGCGGTTACATCTTGCTTTTCATTCTGATCAATTTTTGCTAAATATTTTAGTTTCCAACATTATGGTTTATTTGTATCTGTCATGAAACACTATAGTCCTGCGCGAACAGTTGTATTTGGACGAACAAACAACAATTTAGAACCACTAATATCTTCACCCAGCCATGCACACACGCACACACGTAAGTATTGCTGTGTAAATATATGCTTATGTTTTGTAAATATGGCTTCCACACATTTTGTCCTTTCCGCAAGATGGCGTCACACGTATGCGCAAAGCGTTTGGCCAAGATGGCGCCCAAAACCGTAACCGACTGCCGACTCCTCGAAATGATATGGCACTTAACAAAATCTCTAGATAATTCCTAATGCGAGCGAAATGAGCGGGAACCTCGCGAGGTTCCCGAAACGAATCTCGGAATATGCTGTCTGAGAGAGGTATTTTTATCGTTTTTGTTTCAGTGCTTGATTGTTTAGTGGTTTGTATTGTTATTTTTTGTTTGAGTTTCATTATAAAAATAAAGGGGTGATATGGTCTAATCGCTGTTTGGACACCTCTAGGTTCGGTTATTTGAGTAATTTGGTTGACTAAGAACACACCCATGTTATGTTTTTTTTGTTCTGTATTTTTTTCTTATTTTATTGTACTGCATGCATTAAACTAGCTAGACTTTTTATTAGTTACAATTTGGACAAAAAAAAAATAGTAAAACATTTACACTGTAGTACTTATAATTTAACGCATTTGCTTTGCACATGCATCGAACAAACTAAAATCTAACACCTGAAACATTGGAAGGGATGTTGCTACTTGATGTAACTATGGCAGAAAATTATAACAACATAATTTTGCGCCCGGGCTTCCAGAAGGTGGGTGATTGCTTCCAATTGACTCTCTGTTCTTACCGACGTAAAACAAATATGTACAAACACGAACTTACAGTCGAAAATCTCCTAATAAAACATAGAAATCTTCACAAATAAAGCGTTTCCCGTGTATGCGTGCGTTAGTCATTGAGACTGCATCGAAATTACTTTGCTCCAAGCAGAGCCTGAATTTCTGCGTTGGTCTTGCCCTTAGTTTCCGGAACCTTGAAAAACACGTACAACGTGCCGACCGCCATCCAAAAGCCGAAGAACCAGAATGTCCAATCGGCTCCCAGCGTTTCCTGCATCGTTCCAAAGGTCTTGGTGACCAAAAATACCAGCGACCAGTTGAACATGACCGTCAGGGCCGAAGCTAGCCCTTTCACGTCTGGAGCGCACAGTTCACCCATCATCATCCACGGAATCGGTCCAAATCCGAGCGAGAAGCTGATAATGAACAGGACCACCGAAGCCAACGGGAGCCAACCGATTCCGGACACGTCAGCCTTGTCGGCTTGCAGCTTGAAGTACACTCCGAGGACAACCAAACATGATCCCATAATGAAACTGCTCTGCAGCAGCAGAATCCGGCGACCGGCCTTATCGATCAGCACTGAAGACACAAAGGTCATCAACACCTGAACGACACCGACCACAATACCACAGATGGCAGGGTCCATCGTACTGCCGGCAGACTGGAAGATTGGCACAGTGTAGAAAATTACCGCGTTGATACCCGAAAACTGCTGGAAGAACATCAACAGCAACGCGATGAACAGAGCATTACGGTTGACGGCCTTGGTAAAGAGATCCGACACCTTGGCTTCGCCCTTGACCGCATCCAGATCACTCTGAATGGCCTCAACGGCATTCTGCGTATTGCAATTTGGCCCCCAGAACCACTTCAAAGCCACAGCCGCCTCACTGCGTCGACCCTGAAAAAAAGCAACTCGTTATCTACCAAAAAACTTGACCAACTAACCGCGCTCAAACTCACCGTTTTCACCAAGTAGGTGGGACTTTCCGGCACGATGAACATCGCCACAATCAGAAGCGCCGGAAAGACGGCACACATCACGCTCAGCAACACCCAGGAAACGTACGGACCGATAGCGTACACGAACAGAATTCCGACCGTCAGGAACAGCTGGAAGAACGCGCCCAACGCTCCGCGAATCGAAATTTCCGCAAACTCAGAGATGTACATGGGTGCCACGACGCACGATGCTCCCGTTGAGATACCTGCGAAGAAACGCGCAAATTATAGCAACGCCGACGCCATTATGGCAAGCAAAACAGTCTCAACATACCGATCAGAAACCGGCCAGCGTACAGCATTCCGGCACCATTGGCGAAGATGATTAAAGCCCAACTCAGCAGGTACGGCAAGGCCAGCGACATGGTTGTGTACTTTCGACCGATCTTTTCGGCGAGGACACCCGCCGGGAGCGCTCCGAGGAAGGCGCCAATGGCCAGGAACGAGCCGACCCATGATCCTGAAAATGGAGACACGTGAGTAAAATTGATTTCTTATTGATAAGATTGCTGAAGATATTAGACAAACACACTCGAAACTAGTTTTTATTGCTCGTTTCGCCACTTGAAGGCACGTTTGCACGGCCCAGGCTTAAGGGCATTCCAAGGGGCGATTAAATTGTAGAACTCAAGTTGATTGGTTTATTGTTCTGGGATCTGTTTACTTTCGGGCCGCACAAACAGCTTACCCTGAAGTATTTCGAGAACAAATTGTCTCAGCGATTAGCAGTGATTGAGTGCTTTCAAGAGTCGCCATAATGGCGGTCGTAAATCATTCGACAACATCTCCAGAAAGTTGGTGCCGCTGCAAATAAAGCGATTGGCGAGCGTCAACAAAAAAGCACGCAATAGAATCAATAGGTTAGAATAAATAATCTAATATTGTCATTACAGAGAAACACAGGGTTGTCTTGTGTCATTTTTCTCTGTAATGGCAATATTTAGTATGCACTCCAGATTAGGCCCCTTGCCTTATTATCAAGGAAGTAAGCAAATCAAGTGCGTTTAAATTTACACAGAAAATTAAAACCCAGAAATTTATCAGCAGTGATTTTTTTTGCAGTTATAGCAAAAATCCAAATATATAATTGCATAATTAGAGTTTAACACACTATTTGTTTGTAGATTGAAGGTTGAATTTAAAAGTTATAATTCAAAATTAGGTCAACTTTTTCCTTAAACCATAAACAGTGTCACTCACAAACCAAGCCTCCTTCAGGCCTTTGCGTCCATTTTAATCAAGTAAAGTACGGTATAATCTACCAATTGGACAAGCTGCAAGCTTCCTTTTCAGAGGCTTGTCTACCGCGTTGCCGCCGGAGAAGCGAAATGCAAATATTGACGCCGTGTAAATGAATACTTTACGCCGCTCTTTCGTATCCCGTTTCCCTTCAATGGAGACCATTTTAATTTATGATCTCCATTAAAAGTCAAGCGAGTGCCACTGCGACAAACATCTATTTAAAGTAGCAGAGGATATCCATTTCATTTAAGTGAGATTGCTGTCAAGATTAACCCTTTTCTGCTTATAGAAAACCTAATGATTTCCTATCATTAAAATGTAATTTTGTTAAAGTACAATCGAGTAACGGCGCTCCCAACGTTTTAAAAATTCATACTAAAAATAAGTTCTCATTTTGATGCTGAAAATCTTAACTCACATCAAAAGCGGTATGGCAGAGGGTTACCCCACCGGAAGTGTCTAAATTTAGTGCACGTTGGCACACTTAATCGAGATGATGATCCGACGCATGGAGCCAAAGCGTGATCCAAAGCGAAATATCGAAATTGACAGTCTCCTGCGGCTGCCCACCAGCGGTGCATCGATAGATGTTAATTGGCGGTAATTACTGGTACAAATTAGTAGCTTGGCAGAAATAAACTCGTTGACTAGCGCACACGAGAAATGACGGGGAGGATCCTGAAGTAAGTGAAAGATTAGCGCTTCAACTCGTTAACGATTTAATTAGTCTTGTAAAGAGTGAAAAGAGCTGCGCTTTTTGGCAATCTAACCGAAATTGGGTCCTCAAATGAAGCTTAAATTTGTGATATTATTGTTCACAACGATAAAGCTTATTTTTCTGAGAACAATGACGCGTTGTACGACTGCAATGGATTTGAAATGGATTTTTAAATTAATTTTGAAAAATTAACTTCGCGGCTCTTTTTGACAGAAAAGGTCCTACTTGACAGTTCGTTCCAAGGGGATCCATCCATGATCCATCGAAAAAATGTTGTCTTGTGAATTTATTGTTTTGCATTGAAATTTAAAAAAAGTGATCAGAAATGGTTTTTAATCGTGTTTTTTACCGTTATAAATAAAAATTGGCGTTCCGCTGTGAATAAAAACTACCAACGCGATTTGCCATTATGGCAACCGCTGCCAAATCGCACAATCAACGTCAACGCCAAGTTGTCACGCCACAAAGTGACTAAAACCAATCTCACGACGGCTCATCAAAGACCAAATTTTTCCTGACCCGTACAAATTGACCTTTCCGCCCTCCTCTCCCAGCAGACCCAATAATGTTGAGTATCGCGCGATGAATCGGCGTGATCGAATAATTAGAACGCGCGAGTGCCGCCGACGAGAGTTTTGAACTCTCTTGGCTGCTGTTGACTGCGGTTCAAACCGGAATCTGTCTGGCCGGACGGAGGCTGACTAATGGTGGACGCATTTGTCTTTGTTGAACCTCCCGCACATGGCGCGACTTGATAAATGCAAGATTAATTGACGCTCATTAAATCTCGTCACCGCGGTCACAGGCCAATTAGACGTCTGGGCAGGTTCGGTGGATGGAGTGAAGGCTCTTTATTGGAATACCTTTGCGGGATTCCTGTGCGGTTGCTCGCGTGGTGTCGGGTTGTCATGAGGGGTAATTGATATGATGTTTTTGGGATTGGGTTAGAAGTAAAAAAATGACAATTATTGCCCTTACAGAGTTAATGTCTCAAGCCAACCCTTGATTTCTTAACAGATTTCGGACATTTTTCTCTGCTTTAACCAAAACCTTTCTTTACAGCACCGAATAGAACCAGCTTGAAGCGCTTGAAGTTTACTCAAAATCAGAAGAACGTCAAAACATTTACAGCGGTACTTTTTACAACAATTTCGTTAATCGCATGCTTCCATCAAATTATCAGTAAATTGAAGCCTCCTAAGAAGCCTGGACCTGGCAGCTTATCTTTCACGTTGGTAATTTCAATGCCAAACTGGTGATTGCCAACCCATAAATGCACAAATCACGAATTGTCCGAGTGATTCAAAGGACTATAGCCAGATAGGCACCCCACGCCGTCATTGCGTCACTAATCTGTCTCATAGAGTCGGAAATACGGTCGGTAATAAAATTACAAACGGTTCGATAAGCCGTATCGCCCGTATCGTATGCTTTTTGAAACAATTCCACCGCTAAGTCCAACGATCGATCTGAGGCATTACGGTGGCAACTGATTGATAAACGCATACCTTCTTCTGCCGTAATTGTAAATCCATCTGTGCTATTACTGGAGGTCGTTCCATTTTCAACTACCGGCGTCAGCTGGGACAGAACCGGGGATGTCCAACCGAGGGCAGTTCCTGCACTGATGGCGGCAAAAGACACTGGAAAGAAAGACGATGTTTAATTTATAAAGTTCAAACAACGAAGGTTCAACTCACCTCCAACACCGGCTACAAACTGCATCAGCTTTGTGTTGGACGCTTGACCCTCCGGTGGGTCGTACAGCATGGGGTTCGTGACCCCTGGACCATTGTTGCTCATGGTGGTTCAAAGAACTGTCTGAAAAAAAGAACCAGAATAACTGCGTTTAGTTACAGCGGCACCAAGTGAAAACGTGACTGCAGCGTCCCAGTGACAAAAAGATCAAACATGTGCACGCGATTTATTTGCTTTTCTTGGGTTTCCATTAGCGTGCACTTGAAACACGACAGCCAAGGGGACAACATGGTGTACTACGCGCGCCAAAACGTAAACACTTTTTGAACCGGTGCCAAACTGTGCGGGAACACACCCACCAAACGAGGGACGACGACGTGTCATTCATGAGCTGGCAAAAAATCGGAGAAAGAAGAATGTTTGCACCTTTTTTTCCTCTTCAGGTTTAAATTCCTAGTGCGTTTTCTGTGTACACATCGTACTGACATAGACAACTAGATTTGGCTTTTTACTACTTTTAGCTCAGATGAGCTACGCTAGGTTCAGTGCAGCTTTTCAGGTCAGTTTTCAAATTAAAAAAAAAAATCAAAAAAAAAACGCACATGCATGTGACATGATTACGCTTCATTTCTTTAGCATACCGGTAGTCAAAAAGATAGCAACTAAGTGTAGCGTACTTTACCGGCAACTATAAATATGTAAACAGACTGTTTATGCCACAGTTGGGTTATTTTGAACGGAATTTTAAAAGAAAACCTCTCCGCTCTCTACCTTCCCCGCGATATCGTAACACGATGTCGAGTTACGGTTGTTCGGCACTGCTGTCTCGGTCACCGTACCGTGACCGGTTTTATAATCGCGTACCTGTTTGCAGTGAGAGGGGTACTATACCGATTGTTGAACGACATTTTCGGCAATTGTTCAAAATCGTGAATCGGTAGACCATCACAGCAAGAACTACCCTAAATTCTAAAGCGGTGTCGTCGCGTATTTGGCACCGGCCCAAGCATTGTTTGCAGCTACAATGCAAATTATGTAAATTGATTTGGCACTCAGCCTAGCTTGCCGACTTTCCGGTCGGTCAGTCGTTAACCTGATTTGGAAGAAATTTGGCATGCACAATTTTGGAAACTAAACGGTCATTGTTTTGTAAATTGAGATTCATGGTTACAGTTCAATTGAACTTTGATAACATTTTTATAACAAATTCTGAAGCTTTATTTTAGGGAAACTGTCAACCTAGTTTGTTTACAGCGGTTTCCTTCTGAGCTCATCAAGCCAACACAAACAGATCGAAGCGACGATCGAAGGCGACATCTCGTGTTGATGCTATTAAATATTTTTCTGATTGCGTTTGTAAATTTCCCGAGAAATAATAATTTCAAACTTTATAAACATGGCTGCCGTTTCGATGTTGGTGGCAGCCGAAGGCGCACCATTGGGTGCCCTTACGAGGTTATCGGGATCACAGCTATGGCCGATTACAGATTACAAATTTATTGATACCGGTCAGCTCATAGCGATAATCAGCACATCGCTGAAAGTCGAACGATTCTAGTGTTGAAACTAAGTATGTGCAAGCAACCATTAAGAAGTCGTCTTATCAACCATGCGATGATCTGTCAAAATATCATTGAAAACTATCAATAAACTAACAATGATCACGGCTCCAGCTTATCAGCTCACCCCACCAGAAGCCGTCAGGCGCCTAAACAAGCGCCATATAATTCATATCTTGACAGAGCCCATGCTTTTATGGTTCGCACCCCCCAGAACGTCAATAAATCGTAAACCGAAGCACGTACGTAATCCATCGACCTGTTGCGGCCTCACGTGCTTCGGCCAAGCCAGCCAAAAACCAACCCTGACGTCACCACCCGAAAAGAGAGAGAAAAGTTTCGGTCGGAAAAGTTGTAAACAAACCGAGCAAACGAAGGAAAAACTGTTTCGTGTTTTCCGCCTGCCTACGTCAGCCGGTGGCGTAGAGGTCACTCGGAGGACGCTTGTCGCTGGTGCTGGTGGGAAGAATCGTCATGGTCAGGGCAATTTTGAAGGAAAACACCCATAAATTTCGACGATCAACAATTCCGGGAAAGCGTTTGTTGGTAGCGGTACGCCCAGCGTTTTGACCGTTTGCTCGACATTGTTCGATGTGGGATCCCAGTCAACTCAATCGGAATTCTGAAACGGAATTCAATTCGAAACGTTTACGTATTCCGTTTCAAACGCAACAACCGGTACGTACACGGAATCGGTTGTTGCGTTTAAAACGGAATACGTAAACAATTCGAATTGAATTCCGTTTTAGATTTCCAATTGAGTTGACTGGAATGGTGTTAAATTTTTCTTGTTTAAAGTGCGTTGAACGACACGCTTAAACTACTTTTACGTAATTCATCTGACGATAACAAAAGCGTCCGAAAATGGTACGACACGACGCTGCGTGCTCTGCAAAAACGACAGCTTAATGAAAATGAATCAAATTAAAGGTTCAAACCAGTTTACCAGCTTGCAAACAGGTAAAGATGGCATTTTGGTAAATCCGAGGATCTGCGGTTTTACATCGCTAAACCGAATGCATTGCAACTATTGGTTTAAATAAGTGTGGTTTAAATTGGTTATCAAATTCCAATGTGCTAAAATTAAATCAGTTGACATCAACACCGTAAAACATCCACGCCGGCCGGTTGCCAAACCGGTCCCATTCATTGAAATGCTTCTCCCATGTTCCATATTAGCGCTCCCCCTGTGGACCAAAACCAGACATGGCGCGTCGTTACCACAAAACGGGACACGGAATGTGAATTTTTATTCTAATTTTCACTGCCTTCTTGGGTTTATCTGTTTTGAACCGGTTCGAGCTAGAGAGCCTGGAGCTTATAAGAGAACGGACATCTCAAACCAAAAGTACCAATCGAAGCACGAGAACTGTCAAACGGAAGTACCAATCGAGCATAAGACAAAGGATTTTGCTCGATTGGTACCTCCGTTTGACAGTTCTCGTGCTTCGATTGGTACTTTTGGTTTGAGATGTCCGTTCTCTAATAAGCTCCAGGCTCTCTAGTTCGAGCGCGTAGGCAGCCATCCCAGGCCTACTACTCGAAGCGTACCATTTCTGGTCGGGGAATTGCTTGCTAGATCTGCGAAGGTCAACGTGAAAAAAAACATCGGGCTTATCGCAGTCAACTTCGAGATTGAACAGCTGAAATTCAATATTTTCGTCTCGTTATCGACGTTCTGCCTCCAGCAGATGTAACATTATCTCCCCGAGTGTTCTATTGTTGGACGGCCCTCGCGTTGTCTGTCACTGTCGATGGTCTCAAAGAGCATTGAACAAGAAAACAAAAGTCCACCAAAGAGAACCTGCCGAAACAATGATATGATAAGACGCAATCAATCTCAAAGTGTTTGCGTGACCTTTCGACAACCTTTGCTGTCCTGGAACATGGTGCCGCTGTAAGCGAAGTGGCCCAATTACTGGCAAGTACATTCCCTTTGGAGACCATCGTGTGATTGGATGCAAACCGTTGAACCTTGCAGGCGTCCAATATCACTTAGGCCCGTCCCTAGTGCCCAGTCAATCAATCTATTTGCAGTAGCAATTCAATTGAACGGTCGTAAATTTTCCATGAAATTGCGAACTGTTGCGCTACTGCAGCATGCAATTGCCCAGGATCGAACCGGTTCTGACACTTGACAGTTACTTTGCCATAATGGAGGCTGCCGTCAATTGTGAAGATGCGTTTTCGCACTAATTAGGCGCGCGAAAAGAAAAAAAACATCGATTTCTTAACAGTGGCACTAGAAAACAGCCTTAGATCCAATATTTGCCAAACAACTCGGATTGCAATGCGATTGGAACGTATTTTGCCTTGATTTCCCTCGAGTTTGCATTTCCCCTCAGAAGCAAACAATGTCATTCGAAGAAATTGCCGGAGGGATATAAATATTTACGACGGCGCTTTTCACAGCTTGGTGCCAATTTATGAACACGTTTTTTCTTCGGGCACACTTCCTTAATTTTGTGATTTGCTCTTTTACTTATTATGCAGGGCGTTTTTTTCCTTATCACAGATCTCGTTCAGTTGTATTGTTGTGCCTTCCCCATCTTGAAGCACGCATGTGGAATACTGAAAGTTGATAGTTCACTTTTAATTCATTTCTTAAATTTTGGTGAAAATGAAAGTGGTTTTGTAGCTTAACTGGCTGAGTTTGTGCGAAATGAGTTTTGTTCCCGCTAAATTACAACGCTGAAGAAAGTTTGCAAAGTTAGTCTAAACTTCTAAAATCGACTTAACTATTTCCAAGTCACTTTATATTTGTCTTCCAATTGCTCCACCCATCTCCACTCACCTAGAACTTTCCGCGAAACCGACTTAGTCGATACAATTTCACTTTTCAACCTGCCAAAAGTCCGTATTTAACACCCGGAGATAGCTGTCGATATACAATTTTAAACCCAACGTTTCAAGGTTCAATCGGTCGTATTTTTCCTCGCTTCCCGGCTCAAATTTTCCACACGGTTTGTCCTCTCTCCTCGCTCCTTAAGGTGAAATTGCTGCTGATGGTGTCGGCACCTTAAACTTGCCTGTTCGAAGCTCAACCGTCGACTGACAGTCGGGTTCGATTCGGTTCGTCGGCGGCTGGGACCAAATTCAGTCGAGTACAGAAAACGCGCGCGCAAGACGGTCGGGCCTCCATCGCACTGCTCGTGGAAATCGGGTGTTGTACACGGCGAGAGGAAAATATATAAATATATTACGAGGACTCGGGGACGCCGGGATGCCGGAAGATTGGCGGTGGAGGACGAAATCGAGGGATGATAAACATCTCTGTACAGCTTAGGAACAAATATTCATGGCTGAGAAGCGGAATCCAAGAACATCTATTGAGTAAGATGTATAGATATCTTCATAACTATCGAAAAATATCAAATGTATTTTTAAAAATCTAGTTATCAGATTGGTCTTAAATTCTTAAATTAAATTATGAACAGCTTACTAAAAAAATCTTACGACATTTGTAAAACTTGTTTCAGATCCAAACATCTAAAAGAGCTCCCTCAAACCGGCATAGTGTTAGTATTCGTGTTCGCAAATGATTGTAAGTAAATTTACAACCAGCACGATTGGAGCCGAAGAGCGAGAGCAAGGTCCAAATGAGAGCCACAATTTTGGGAGAGAATGTCGTTTTTTTTTTGGAACCGAGATAATGCCAAAAGTCGTAAAATTAATTTTCGTTCTCAGTGTGTCACTCTGTTTGAGTTTCGATAGTTTTCGAATGTGTGCGCAAGATAAGCCACGTGGGAGTCGAACAGTTTCTAGATTCTCACTAATGGAACTGTCAGGAAAATCAATCATGTTTGTGCTTTTTGGAGCGACCTAGTTTGACCTAAATTTGGTCACGGCATTTGTTTGTCTTCCGATAGAGCATTTTGTTTACATTTTGGTTTCCCGATCATTTCAAGACAGAGTGTTTTATGTTTGTTTACAGCGGCACAAAAAAAAAGTTGAAGCGATCATTATTCTGTGCAATCAACAATAATGTCAAAATTACAATTAAACCCATTTTATAGCATCCTCCATTATGGTAATCTGTCAAAACCTTCTACAATCAAACAACAACAACAAAACATCCTCCCACGCGGAGAGGTCATTTGCACTTCGTTTTCAGGGGAATCGGAAGATTGCACCGGAGGTGGACATGCGCCATACAGGGCATGTTACCACACACCAATACAGCGAAACTCTTCCTTCCGTCTCGACGGGAGCGGCGTCCTGTTCCGTTGGCATGGGTACCGACGTCCACCCGACGGTCCTTTCACTTTTGGGCCCTACCGCCGCCGGTACGAATGACCTTGCGGCAGCAGGTCCGGTCCGTCAACTGCATTTTGATGATGTTGGAGAATGTTTTTTTTTTGTGAATGAGAACGGTAATTTGGGAATTGGTGATTGAATAAATTACTCTTCAGAATAAAGGTTTCTCTGGAGTCTCTCACTTTATATTTGATTAATTAATTAATTGATTAATTAATTTGTTAATATTTGATAATTTAATAAGTTAAGTTTGAAATTACGATAAAAATAATGAAGTTTAAAACATTGTTTTGGTTAATTCAACTAACTTTCCTAACTGTCCCTATCAATTCTGGCATATGCATTTATGTTAATCTGCCATTTTTTGAAAGTCATTATCTTTACCCAAATTTTATCAAACTTCGCTATCACTAGTCCTCAGAATGTCACGTTCACGATGACATGTACATCTGTAAAAGCACATGGTAGGGCGGAGCGGAAGCACAAATTTAGACATCAACACACTCTTCGAATACAATGCCCTATCATTGTGACGGGTCCGCAGACACACCAACCCTTAACACATGTTATTATCTCATCGAACGCCAAACTAACAACAACGTCCGAAAACTTCCCAACACGGTGCCAAATTTGCTCTCCCGCAAACCAATGTGATTGACGAGTGAGAGTTTTTGCTGTGCAAATTTTGACAATTATGTAATTCTATAGCGTTTCGCCCTCAAAGTATGCAACCTCGCACGCCAATCACCTTCTAAGCCGCCTACTGCGTTGTCACAATGCACTACACCAAAATCACGCGGAACACTCTTGATTTCACGCTTTTTTTTTGCTAATTTTCACGTTTTTTCTCGCGTCACGACGTGTCACGTCTGTCCGCCCGAAGGACCAGCCAAGAAGTGATCGATTTTCCTTTCTCGGTACGGTACAATCGGAGCGATTATGTGTCTGCGGGGGACCGAACACAGACATATGCACACGTGCAAGAAACAGGACTACAAATTTTCCCCTCTGCTATCACAAAGTTACACAAATACCTATGTAAATGAACCACACCATGAGTGACGTCATACGACCCTTAACGGTTAAAGCAGCGCGAGGGATGCTGGAAGGACCAACACAAGGACATTCTCTCTCTCCCCCTATCTCATTCAGGAAAAAACCACGTGGTGGTGTTCTCATACCTCTCCACATGGTTGTAAAAACAAGCGACGAGACGGAATGGTGCCAATGTTTGGAATTTCCTGTTTATGTCGCTCATTTTCATCATTAGGGTGTCCCTTTTGACTTTTTCTGAAGCTGACGCAAGAAGTGGTAACCAAAGTGCGTCATTCGTGAAATTTTCCCCTGCGTAGGTGTTCTGAAAGGAGCATTACTAATAATAAAGATAGTGAGATGTCCTTTCAGAAACATTCAACCAGTTTTTATGGCAGCCGCCATTATGGCGTGGTGTGACGTTTACATCAAACCTAAATGTTTTACTTAAGCGGACGCATCCCAATGACGCAAGGCAAATATTTTCTCGCACAATCACCATAATTATTGCTTGTTAGAAGCCAATTAGTTTGTTTGCCAACAAACGGGGTAAGACGGGAGCGCCAAAACACCATTCAACACAACGAATTGTTTTTTCTGACGTACAGCAAATCATTATTTTGGCATTGACAGTGGAGGGTTTTTGGCTGTAATTTGCCAAAAACAAATTGACACGACAACAGGCCTGACAATGAACTCCATTATAACTGAATTAGACAGTTTGAGGACAAATTTATTACTGGTGGTGACTCATGTTGGAATCAAAATCCACCGTACTGAGGTCAAGACGTCGGTACATAACCCCAAAATTACCTGCACGCAACGGGTCCAAAAGTCATCGGACTGCTGTCGGCGTGATGATTCATCGCAAGATTATGGAAAGCCGGTCAAGGTTTCGGATGGGGCCGCAGGTTAACCTCCAAGTGTCCTTCTTTCTACAGCCAACGAGTAGGTTGTGCGTGGGCGTGTTGAATACGTGCACTCGACGACACAGGAGGAGGGGGTGGTGAAAATTGGACAATGTTAAATTTGTTTACAGCGGTACCATGGCTGGGTATTTTCAACATTTATTTTATTTATTAAATCCGACAAACGAATTACAAGCGTTAAACAATTTCAAATTTAAATAAAAAGTTTAGCAGTTCTCATATTACTCTAAGTGAATGTACTAATTTAGCTTGGTACACGTGACTTTTACCATGTTTCGGTTTGTTCCATTTCTTTTGACGTCATATATATAACTGTTGTGGCGAGCCTCCAGTTTGTTCGTGTTGGCTTAGTTATTTTTAGTACATTTACTTTATCCTTTTTTCCTACCATTCACTTCGAGATTCACTTCTATTTGATAAATGTTTTTGGTGCAGAATCATATATATTCGATCAAAAATCATTTCAGGGAAAATATGATGTATTTTAATGTTAAGGTTAATTATGTTTCAATTAAACCCTCTCGTTGAACTTAGGTGATACAGAATAGTGTTCTGTTACTAATAAGTTGATTTGTTCTTTTATATATCATAACATATTCAGTTCATATCCCAAATGATGTATATCTTACAAGCTAACCCCGACAAACTTCGTTTTGCCTTTTGTCGTTTTTTGACGTTTTTAGCGTGTTTGCTTATACAGCCTCCTGTGATCAAAATTTGATTTTACGCAACTTTCCTATACAATCTGCAGATTTTCCGGAATCGGTTCCAGAGTGGCCAAAGTGTCAATTGGGTACTAAAGCCCTATGTCAATTTTTATGTACAACGGTAAAAAACACGACTAAAAACCATTTCAGATCACTTTTTTTCATTTTTAATGCAAAAAAAAAATTTACAAGACAACATTTTTTCGATGGATCAACTATGGTCACCTTGGAACGAGCTATCAAGTAGGAGCATTTCTGTCAAGAAGGACCGCGAGGATAATTTTTCAAAATTGATTTAAAAATCCATTTTAAACACTTTGTGGTCGTACAAAGGGTCATTGTACTCAGAAAAATAAGCTTTATCGCTGTAAACAATAATATCAGAAATCTAAGCTTCATTTTAGGACCCAATTAGTTAGCGTAAGAACCTTCCTGAGGCTTTTACGAACCCAACGCAGTAAAAAGCGCACCGATCCGTTGTTCCGTATTGAACTGATTCGCGTTCGAACAAAACCATCGAAATTTTTTAAATATATAATTATAAAATAATAATGTTATGTATAATATATACATTATACATGATTGGGATATAAAATTAACATAATATGGTATATAAAAGAACAAATCAACTCATTAGAAATTAAATGAATAAAACAACGGCGCGCTGATAGGGTCCTCGTTCTGTAAGGCCATCCATGCATCAAGAAATATAAATTTGAAATTTCAAAATTTCCTATAAAAAATTTCGTCAGAAAATAAAAAAAAAATCCGCATTTCAGAACGTTTCCTCTATCAATCATCTGATATAGCAGCATGTTTGGTTTTATTTCCTTTCGCTCTTTTTCGTTCTTTCTATCAGTTTCCATGATTTACCGCGTCTCGACGGGTAAATATTTAAATACCCATAGAACTGAACGAACTATTTGCGTTCTTCTTGGCGGTTCTTTGCCCTTCAAGTTGTATTTTTGGCCACGAGCATGCGTACTTCAGAGCCAAGGGACGAGCCCCCAGAAACGCGGCTTTCTTGTGTTGGTGAATTGTGGACAGTGAGATTTGCTTTTGTTATATCTGTATATAAGTAATATTAGTTATATGGAAAAAAAATAATGTAAGATGTTTCAGAAAAAGAATGTTTAAAAAATTGTAAGTTACCAATAGGTGTTAGTATATCTGAAACTCAATTTTCTAGAGCAAATTCGGAATTTGGTCCTAAAATGAAGCTTAGATTGCTGATATTATTATTTCCAGCGATAAAGCTTATTTTTCTGAGTACAATGACCCTTTGTACGACCACAAAGAGATTAAAATGGATTTTTAAATCAATTTTGAAAAATTAACCTCACGGTCCTTCTTGACAGAAAAGGTCCTACTGGACAGCTCGTTCCAAGGGGCCCATAGTTGATCCATCGAAAAAATGTTGTCTTGTCAAATTTTTTTATTGCGTTAAAATGAAAAAAAGTGATCAGAAATGGTTTTTAATCGTGTTTTTACCGTTGTACATAAAAATTGACATAGGGCTTTAGTACCCAATTGAATCTTAAATTTAAGCTAAAATGGTTGATAACTAGAGTTTTTTTAATAGGTCCTATAAACATATGAAAGACAATAGTTTATAGCTAGCATTAGTTTTCAAAAAGCCGTAAGAGCCATTGGTAAACAAAGTCCTTTTTGCATCGATACTCCATCTACTTACGAAAAACCAAAATCAAAAATGCTCGAGATTGTTCATCTACACGTCCTTCAAGTGCCCCAAACTTAATATAAATGAAATTTAGTTTCATTTTCGAGAAAAACGAAAATTTGTGTCAGAGGTCGCGGTGGCTCTTACGGCTTTTTGAAAACTCACCCGAGATAGGACCTTTAAAAAAAACTCTGGGTATTTATTATTGTTGATAACGATAAAGCTTATTATTCTGAGTACAATGACCCTACGTACAGCCACAAAGAGTTTAAAATTGATTTTTAGAACAATTTTGAAAAAAAAAATATGTCACGGCCTTTCTTGACAGAAAGTATTTTATTTGACAGCTCATTCCAAGAGAACTAGTTGATCCATTGTAGGTGTCTAGTCAATTGAATTTGGTTGCATTGAAATAAAAAAATGTGATCAGAAACGGGGTTTAAGCGTGATTTACCCGTTGTACATAGAAATGGGAAAAAATACTTACTTACTTTGGCTCATACCGTTGTTTTGCTTTTTTTGATAAAAAAAAAAGAAACAACGGTTGGAAACACATAATTTTTTTTTTTAATATTTTATGAACATTAGAAAATTATAAACATTGCAACAAAGAAAAACTGTAATAATGTTTGAAGCATTCCATTTATTGTACGTGACATTTTCATGTTTAAAAAACAATTTTTCAGCCAAATGAATTTTCACGATCACACTCTATTTATTATTCAAGAAAGGTTGCATAGTATTTTTTATTACTAATGAAAGGCGTCATCCATAAAGTATGTCACGCTCTAGGGGGGGAGGGGGGGTCTGAGCAAGTGTGACATTGCATGATATAAGTATAGGAAAAGCGTAACAAAGGAGGGGAGGGGGGGGGATTTAGGCTGATTTGAGCGTGACGAACTTTATGGATGAAGCCAAATATTTTTTCTGCATTATATATGGCAAATTCATTTTTGTTTTAATTCAAATGTATGTTTAGATTGGCGAAAATTGCTTGAACATTTTCAAATAAAAACTCACTCTTTGGTTTTTTTTTATAGATGCGGTACCTAAGAGGTTTTCCAAAGTCCGGCAACGGGTTTACAAATTATTCATTGAAATTCAAACAAAAAAAAAACATTCTTGAAAATTTGATCTGATATCACATTTCTAAATAATTGTTTAAACTTGGATTCAACACAATATCAAAAACTGATTTAGAAAAAAACAATTGTTTTAATATTAAAAAGTTTTACTTTTTACCCCTTGTTTAGTTCAATTCCAGTTTTTGCTTATAGCGGCCGGTATAAGGCTGATACGCAGATGGGAAGGAACGCAAAACTCCATACAAAAAAACGCCCAAGAAACGGTCAAGGAAAGGGTCACGAAAAGATTTTTCTTAAGCGGTACGCAGCTGAAAAGTAACAGAAACGGAAAGATTGCGTTTGACGTTTCTTCGCGCGGTGCTTGTTTGTAATATGTTTTGATGAAAAAATCAAAGAATTGTAATTTTTCTTTTTGAATGCGACTGATAATTACAAACGTTTTAATAATTTTGTATTGGAGATAATAATATTTAAAATTCCCGCCGAATCTCAAAAAGCAGAATATTAAAACTAAAAGGACAGATTTAGTTTTTCGGTCGAAATGGAGTAAAAAAAAGAAGTTGTCTTTATAGATGTCGACCATCGTGTCACCAACAATTTATTGCTAGTACCAACCAGCTACCTCTGGATTATGAGTCCCCTGCACTGTCCGATTTATCCACACTCGCGGGACCAAAATGAAGTAAATCAGAGTGAAATTAAACTTGACAATAATCATACAAATATCTATGTTCTTACTGAAAATACAATAATAATCTGAAATTTTGAAATCCAACCAAACAACAAATTCAAAAATGAGAAAAAAACAAACATTTCAGAAATTTCAAATAACATTTTTTTTGAATAATAAAGAAAATTTCAACAAAAATCTGAAATTTTGAAAATCAAAATTAAAAATATGCAGAATTGAATAATAATTTTAATTTTTAACGTTTTTATAAATTCCATAGATCAAAAATGTTAAAATTCGAAACGAATGTACAAGTCGAAATTCCAAAAGTTTTAAAAATCGGAAATATAGAAATTCGTAAATACAAATTTACGAAAACCTCGAAATTATAACAATCAAAAACTATTTTTCTTCTAAAATTAAAAAATCTTAAATTAAAATTTAAGAATTTAAGAATTGAAAAATTTAAGAATTTAAGAATTTAAGAATTTAAGAATTTAAGAATTTAAGAATTTAAGAATTTAAGAATTTAAGAATTTAAGAATTTAAGAATTTAAGAATTTAAGAATTTAAGAATTTAAGAATTTAAGAATTTAAGAATTTAAGAATTTAAGAATTTAAGAATTTAAGAATTTAAGAATTTAAGAATTTAAGAATTTAAGAATTTAAGAATTTAAGAATTTAAGAATTTAAGAATTTAAGAATTTAGGAATTTAAGAATTTAAAGATTTAAAAATTTAAGAATTTAGGAATTCCAGAAAAAAAATTAAACATTTGTACCAGCCTTATTTTATAATTTCAAAATTTCCTAACTTCCTAATTTCCTAGTTTCCGAATATCCTAATTTCCTTATTTCCTAATTTCCTTATTTCCTAATTTCCTTATTTCCTAATTTCCTTATTTCCTAATTTCCTTATTTCCTAATTTCCATACTTCCAAATTTCCTGATTTCTTAACTTCCTAACTTCCTAAACTCCTAATTTCCTAGTTTCCTAATTTCCTAACTTCCTAATTTCCTGATTTCCTAATTTCCTAACTTCTTAATTTCCTATCTTCTTAATTTCCTAACTTCCTAACTTCTTAATTTCCTAATTTCCTAGTTTCCTGATATCCTAATTTCCCAATTTCCTAACTTCCACACTTCCTAAAATTCTAATTTCCTAACTTCCTAATTTCCTAATTTCCAAATTTCCTAACTTCCTAACTTCCTAATTTCCTAATTTCCTAACTTCCTAATTTTTTAACATATTATTTTCCTAATTTCACGATTTTCTAATTTCTGAATTTCCTATTTTCCTTATTTCATAATTTCCTAATTTCCTAGCTTCCTAATTTCCTAACATATTAATTTCATAATTTCTTAACTTCCTAACTTCCTAAACTCCTAATTTCCTAGTTCCCTAATTTCCTAATTTCCTAACTTCCTAATTTCCTAACTTCCTATCTTCCTAATTTCTTAACTTCCTAATTTCCTAGTTTCCTGATATCCTAATTTCCCAATTTCCTAACTTCCTATTTTCCTAACTTCCTTATTTCCTAGTTTCCTAATATCCTCATTTAATTTCCTAACTTCCTAACTTCCTAATTTCCTAGTCTCCTAATTTTAAAATTTTTCTTTATTTCCTAATTTCCAAATTTCCTAATTTCGTGATTTCCTAACTTCCTAATTTCCTGATTTCCTCATTTCCTAATTTCCTAACTTCCTTACATCCTAATTTCCTTACATATTAATTTTCTAATTTCTTAATTTCTTTGTTTCATAATTTCCTAATTTTCTTATTTTCTGTATTTTACTTATTTGCTAATATCATAATTTCCAAATTTCCTAATTCCCTTGTTTCCTAATTTCCTAATTTTTTAATTCCCTTATTTCATAATTACATAGTTTTTTAATTTCCTTATTTCATAATTACATATTTTTTTAATTTCAGTTTTTCTTGTTTTAGAATTTAAGAATTTCTAAATTTGCTTTTATTTATTGATTTCTTAATTTTGTTTAAAAGTTTTTGAATAAACATTTTTAATCTATTTAATTTTAACTTTTGAATACATATTTTTAATCTTTTTATTTTTTCCTCGAAAGAACCTCAAGCGCGCACACCGTCAATCGCGCTCATACCGAACTGTCAACTTTTCTTGGGGGGGTCACGAAAAGAACACGCAACATTTCTTGACCGCGTTCCTTCCGATCAGCATACCGTACTATACGCACTTCGGAAGGAACCGGTCAAGAAAAAAATCAAATGGGCAGCAGCGGCAGCGCAAGCAAGTCAGAGAGGGTGAAGAAAAGCCCCAAGAAATCGCTCCCTCTCCTTTGTTCTGCTGTTCGTAAAGCTGTTTCTTGACCCCTTTCCTTCCGATCAGCATACTAGCCTTATTTCTACAATGTATTTCTTATGGAGCGAACTGTCAAAAACTGCTCGACGGCGGGTACTCCATTCTGAAAACGAATTCTGAATTTGTGTAGGATTCGAATCGAAATCCGTTTCAGAATTATCAAGTGTGTAAAAGTGAACTGAAAAATGTTTAATGCTGATTCTCAGTATAAGATTGGGGTTTACCTCTGGTGGCCAGCACCGTAAACTGATTGACCATAATAATTTTTAGTACAATTTAGTATGCCATAAAGCTTGCGTTGATAGCAAGGTTGATAGCCTGAGCTTTTGCTGTAGAAAGTGCATGTGCTGCCCACTGCAAAAAAGCGGTTGCATACCTTCCGGGCGCAATAAAAAAACACATAGCTTTTTTCTCCATACAAAATGGCTACTTTTTATATGGAGCATATTTTTGAGTGATTTGAGTATTTTTTTAACCCACACTTTTTCATACGATTTTTTCCTCGATTTTTTCAGTTCGACTCAGCGAACTCAGCAAAGTGCGATTTTCAGTTACAATTCATTCGGCCAGTTCGATTTCGACAACCGGCAACCCAAACCCCGCTGTTTGTTTTTGTCCCCTTTCTGACGTTTCTCACCGGTTTCGTGACAAAACACAAGATTCCACCCAACAACAAGAAGAAAAAAAGAAGACCAGCAGAGTGAAAAAATTGACTCCGTGGAATGTTTGGCTCGTTATCAGAGCCAATTTTCTCGCAAAAATTAGTCACAAAAAAGCAAAGACAAGAAAATTGTGTGCAGCTTATCACTATCGACGCGGGTGTCTTTGTTTGATAACGAATGCTTTTGATATCCAAATGTGTGGCGTGAATAAAATTTGTGGTTGAAAGAATCCCGTTATGTTTTGATCCCGTCGGTTGTTCCGGATCGCGCAATGTTCAAAATCGAATCGTACATTACGCCGATAATTTTGACTTACCTGGAGAAGTATGTCAAAAACATCCGGCCGGAGGATTCGCAGGTGTCGCTGTGGGGCGGCGAGGTGGTCTTCCAAAATCTGGACCTGAAGCTGGACGTGCTGGAGGAGGAGCTTTCGCTGCCGTTCCAGTTTCTGTCCGGCCACATCCACGAGCTGGCCATCCGGGTGCCGTGGACTAAGATCGCGTCGGAGCCGATTGTCATCACGATTAACACTATTGGTAGGATTGCAAGCTAATTTCTTTTGAACTAAAATGTACAAATTTTATTTCTCCAGAATTCGTGCTTAAACTGCAAGAACCGGGCAGTCGGGCCACACCTCGCAGGGATGCCTCGCGGAAGAACAAAAATGCGGACGAGGCGCCCCCTCCCGGCTACATGGCCTCGCTTATTAACCGGATCGCCAACAACATCACGATCCGGTGCCACAACGTTATCCTCAAGTATGTGGAAGAAGATATCGTCGTTTCTATGAACATACAACAGCTGTCGATGGAGTCGGCGGATGCCGGCTGGAATCCGGCGTTTATCGACATTTCGCCGACGCGGGTCTCGCTGAGGAAGCTGATCAATATTGTCGACTTGACGATATGCTTGGACAAGCGGAATTCGGCGGGGAAGATTGAGGTTTGCCAGGAACCGGTCCTGTATCGAAGTACGCTGCAGGCACGGGTTTTGATGAGATATAGCAACGCTCCGGCATCGCATGACCGCTCGTCGATTACCCGAATCGACGTTCACAGCAACTTTTTGGACGTGAACGTCTCGTCGCAGCAGTTTCCCATGTTGATGCGGCTGTACGAGCTTGGAATGGCGCTGAAGCAGGGTAAGATCAAGAGTGAAACTTCACTGGGTGCGGAAGGCAGTGGGGAAGGAGAAGGTGAGGCCAACCAGGAATCGCTGCTGTCGTGGGCTTGGAATCTGCTGCCGTCGTTCTTTCCGGAAGAAAGCGAGTCGGATAGCACGGACGACCATGAGTTTCACGTGTTTCACGCCGGTTGCTACATCGATCGGCTGCGGATGATCTTCAAGACGCAGGAGCTGGTTGGGGACAGTGTGGTGGGAACGGCGCGGAAGATCAAATACAACCCGTTTTTGCAGCTGGATTTGAACGGAGTGCATGGAGAGGTGGTAATTTGCGGTTTGAAGTGGTTCAATTTTAGCGGAGGTATCGCCAAGGTCGGGCTGCAGTCGCTGGAAGATTGTCCCTGCGGACATCCGATGGGTATCAAGGAGATATTTACTAGTGAGGCAACTGTTTCGGAGGATAATTCGCATGTGAGAGGGTCATTTTTTGACGAGAAAACAGGTGAAAGTCGGAAGTACAACGTCAACTGGAATTACCACCTTGGGACGTACACCCAGCAGGTTCTGCTGGCAAGATCTCCGGCGATCGCGATGGACATTGTCCACGAAGTGCAAATTCCGGACGACCGTCGAACATCCGAGTTTGGGAGCGATCTAGAGTTCAGCAATCTGTCCGAGAAGTACATGATTCGCGGATTCTTTGGCAAATTCCGGTTAAAAATCGGTGCGGATACTCTTCACCGCGTGAAAAAGTTGATCTCTTACAAGGATGCCTACGAATACCAGCCGTACTACGAGGAAAAACCGACGCCAAATTTGTCCCAACTTCCCCCGCCATCGGCGGAAGACTATGACGCTCTGATGAGCGAAATCCCGCTCAAACAGATCCACCTTACTGTCGTAACGCCAACGTTGGAACTTCATCCGTTCGATCACGGCCGGTTCCAGCTCGGTCGTAAGCGGAGTTCTTCCAAAAACCCCACAACAACCGATCTTGGACCCTTGCTGGAGGTCGACTTCAACCGAATCGAGTGCAATATCCTAACTCCGCTCTACGAAAACCGCCTCGTCTTCACGACCTGCCAACTGCCAGAACCTCCGTCCAAACTCTTCGACAGCTGCTTCCACTCGATCTCAGGAAATCTGGAACGCGCACAAGTTAAGCTGCGCTACGCGGACTCCATCCACCTAATCGCCACGGCCATCAACTTGAATCACCAGCATCGCTACTTGATCTTCCCAGAACTTTGGCCCAACGCGGAACTCAACAAAACCGAACACAACTTTGGCGCTTCCGACGTGAAACTATTCCTAAATCCCCAGCAAACCATCGTGTCATCCTCGATCCTCTCCTCCCTTCTCAACAAGACCCCATCCTTCAACCCATCCCAAGAACTGCTCTCAAACCTCAACCCACCATCGACTCCGATCCTCGATCTGATCATCTCCCACGTCCACGCGCGTCAAGTACTCTCCGAGCGCACTTCCTGCCTCAAGCTGACCTCCCGCAGCCTCCGCTGTCTAACGTACACACCTACAACCGCTTCCTCCCAACGCTCCCTGACCGCCCTCTGGCCAGACCATCCCACCGACGAAGACTTCCTCACCGTAATCGTGCAACTTCCGATCGATCGCACCCTCACCGCCCTCGAGCACCCTCCACTCTTCTACGGTCGCTTCCTCGACCTCTCCCTCAACGTCGACCCAACGCTGCACGAATTCTTGCGCATCTTCACCGAGCTTCAACAGGCCCGCTCGGAAGATCCCCTCTCCCGCGCCCACCGGCACTCGCTCTCACCGCGTAAATCCGCCGATCGTCTGTTGCCCAAAAAGATTGCCACCACCACTTCCCAGCCGATCACGTCCGTACACTCCAGCTCGGACCAGGTGGACCCGCCGATGGGACCGGTTGCGGTCGATGGAGCAGCTCTGCCCGCGATCGCGTCCACCGTGGCCGAGGAGGAAGGGGAAGGGGGGCTGGAAATTGGTGCCGCGACGACGAGCTCGCCCGATCAGGACTTTTGGAAGCAGCTCTCCAGGAGGATCATCTTTCATCTGGAGTTTTCACACTGTACGGTGTACTTTCCGGAGAAGAGCATCGTGCAGGAGAGCGGTGGCGCGTCTGGATTGCAGGAGGAAGAGTTTGGAGACAATGAGATCGTGATGTTGAAGTGAGTACCAAGAGCTAATCCATGCAAAATGCAAACCATACTGTGATTGATACCCATCTTTTACAGACTCCCACTGATCACCGTCAACTCCGCGTTCAAGTCCAGCAGCCTGTCGGCGTCGATCAACCGCTTTCCGATCAGCCTCGCCAAATCGGTATGGCCCGAAGATCGCGAAAGTTTCCCATGGACCGTATCTCTGGCGAACGCCTCCAGCTGGACGTACCAGAACCGTACGATGGACAAACTGCTCGAAGAAACGACCACCAACATCTCGCTGGTGCTAAACTTCAAGGAAGACGGTACGGCTACGTCGGCCTGCTTCCACGTGGACACCTCGCCACTGAAGGTGAACGTGTTCAAGGAGCAGCTGGTGCTGGTCGGTGCAACGCTGAACCGGATTCTCTCGCTGCCAATGTTTCAGCAAAGTCAGGATGGTGGAGTCGGAGGGAAGAAGGATCAACCGCAGGTGCTGGAGATATCGCAAGCTGGTGGTGCTACGACGGCTGCAGATTTGAAGGAGTTTCTGGACTTGACGCACAATTCCAGTGGAGCGTCGGAGGAAACGCTAAAGGAGGTAGGGAAGGTAGACACAACTCCATTGTCCATCTGGTTGCAGTGGACGTTCTCCAAGGTGACGGTCAATTGTGTTGTAAATGAAGATTCTGGAGAGTCGAAGATTAAGCTAGTGTTCGAGATGGAAGACATCATCTACAGTTTGGACATGCAGGACGTGTATCTGCAGATCAAGGCAAAGATCGGCGGAATGAACGGGCAGTGTTACGAGTTTGACGGGACGAAAGGATCGTGGGTTAAAAACGAAGCGCTGGGTTTGACGGTGCAAACTGAATCGGGTGGGTCCAGCAAGTCCGCCAACGATACATTCCTGAATCTGACAATAACAAAAGCCGAGACTAAAAACGTTCACACCAAGTGGGATACTGTCCGCAAGAGTCGGGAACAGAACGATACCTTGATCGAGGTGATCGCCAAAATGGAGCAGATTGATTTACGGTTGGATTTGGAACTCCTGGAACAGTGCATTGACGTTCTGACTATTTTCCAACGCAAGGAAAAGGCACCCACAGGTGTTCTAGGGGTAAAAGATCTCCCATTGATCTTGTTCTCTAGCAAAGGACTGCGGCTGTTCATCCCGCTTCGGGATTGTCCGACGCAATGTAACGCGTACATTTTCAAGATCAATTCCATTACTATGCATCACAACGTCGAGAATCCAATCTGCCGAGTTCCGTTGCGACCAGATATCTACACCAAAGCCGCCCAGATGAGAATCCTTAACGTTCCTGGATCCAAAATCGAAGACCGACAGTACGAACTGCTACTGAAAGACATCTCACTGAGTACCGCCAGCTGGTCCGACATCTTGGGCTACATTCAAGAGCAAACCTCCTCAACAACCCACCACGATAACCCAGCTTTCGAGTGGAACAATCTCCAAGACGTCCAGCGATCGTCCGACTTCGAAGTCAGCACCATCTTCAAGGAGTTTCACTTTTCCGTCATCTGCGCACCCTGCCTCATCTACAAGAACGTCCTCATCTGCAGCCAGGCGATGGAACTCAACTGCATGTCCGATCTACTCATCAACCTCGACATCGATCAACTCCGCCTCGCCGGCAACATCTCCCAAAAACTATCCTCGATCGCGCATCTCGTTTCACCTCCTCCAGCAAGCGCTTCTTCGTCGCGCAGCAGCGTCGTCGAGTTCAACCCGACTCTGTTCACCAGCCAGGACACGATCAGCATCGACTCGATCAAGTCCGAACAGCTACCACCGGCTCGAACCTTCCGCCGCAGTCACTCCAAGCTGTCAAAGTTCGAGGAAGATTCCGGCGTCGAGTCGTTCCGGGCATCCGAGGAGAAGAAGGCTTCCTCCAGCAGTCGGCGTAGCGTAACTTCGCGCCAGCGAAAGATTTCCAGCAGGTCGTCCGAGCAGATTAAGACAGCGGCAACGGGGACTACGGTTGAGCCGCAGACAGTTCCATACGAGGTGTGCTTCCTGGGAGGTTACTTCAAGGTGAATTTGTACGAAAAGAAGGTCAAAGAGACCGAAGAACCGAAAATGCTGTTCCGTATGGTTATGGCTCAACCGAACGGATTGGTTTCGTTGAACTTGCTGGAGCATGTCATGCAAGTTTCGCTGTTTGATCTGGTTATCGACCTGGGAGATTTTTCCTTGTTGAAGACCCTTTCTGGAGAACCTGACGACCTGGGAATTCCACAGCCAATCATCAAAACGCGGTTTGTGAACAGTTTTACCAAGAAAAACAAGGAACTGAACGTGGACTTCCGGAGACCGATCAAGATGACAATATCTCACCAGAAACTGCAGATCCTGCAAAATCTTCTGGACGTTCTGGACGGGGCTGTCGGAGGGGGTCAGAAAAAGTCTACCGTAAAGCAGGCGAGGAAATTACCCAAACCAATATTGAGTCGAAACAAGTTCAAGATGATCAAGTCAAACATGTACGACATCGAGAAGGTCAGTCTGCGTTTGTCCCAAGCTATGATCCATTTGCACGACGAAGATCGTCAAGCCTACAACTGTAAGCTGTCACTGTCGTCGATCCAATCATCCCTGCGTGTCCAAGAACGCCCCGAACGCATGTCTTTTACGCTGGACCTCGAAGAACTGATCTTCTGCCAGGGATTGTTCACGATCATGCACCCGTTCTCGTTCAATTTGCAAGCTACTCTAACGCAAGAGTACTGGAAACGGGATCCCCTCATTCAGACCAAGCTCAAATCGAGCTACCTCCAGCTGGACTTTAACCCGAACAACCTAACCGAGATCCAGCGAATGACCGACCTGTTCAACCAAGTACTCAACTCCAAATCATCCTCGGAACAAGACATCGCCCGTACTACCGACATCAGCAGTGCCAACATAACTCCAAGTCGCGACAACCTCATCCCAATAGCGGCGCCTAGCTTCAGCAAGGCTTCCAAAACGCAGGAAGAGCACTACCAGGATGACCTGCGGGCCGGGGCGTTCCAGTTCATCGAGTCGACGCGAGCGAACGAACTCCCGCTGCCGTACCAGATCAAGATCATCAACCGGGACGTGGGCATCATCTGCTGGAGGTACCCGCAACCGAGGTCCCTACACAACGTTACCGTCTTCCCGGTGCCGATGAATGTAAGTATGATCAGAATCTGATCTGTACCTCAAGATGACCAATGCGTTTTTTCAGACCTCCAAGTCGTTGAATATCCAGTGCAAGTTGGAGTACTTTGCCGAAATCTACGGCGACTTCTTCGAGCTGTGCGAGTTTACACTGTCGGAAAATGAGAAAATCGACCTTCGGCTACCGTCCAGCAAGATCGCATCCCCGATTTGGCGCATCGTGATGACCCAGAACGTGATCTACGAGGGCAATGAGCAGGAAGAGTCCACCGCAAACGACGAGAACGACCCGCAAGAGTCAAGCAAATCCTTGATTTCGAACATAACCGACGCTCTGAAGGATACCTACCTGTCGACGGGTCGCATCGTGAGTCTACCCTACCGACTGCATCCGAAGATCTTCGTGGCTTGCATGCGCGTTGACTCGATTTTCAATCCAAACATGATCCCTAACGTGGAGCTCACCGTTGAGCTGCGTCCAGTGCAGGTCAATCTGTTCAACGTGATCGAACGACCGGAGGTCGTAACGCTTCCGAAACCGTTTGAGCGGTACAGGTTTTGCAAGGAATCGTCGGAATCGAGGAGTCACAAGTTCTTGATGCTGAATGCGCAGTACTTCCGGGTACACGCGACAATCTACGACAACTTTGACTTTCTGCTGAGCGGTGAGATGAACCTGCAGTGTGACCTGCTTGACTATAGTCATTTTACGTTTGAGAATGCGCTGGAAGTGGTCAACCTGAAGGCGATTGTATCTTCGGAGGAAGATTCGCTCGAGTTCAAGGCGATCTCCGACGATATCTTGGTGCGGTATGGGCCATCGATCGGGTACAACCTGCTCGTTGCGGAGAAGATATGGAACTGTACGCAGCCGGAGAATACGCTACTGTATGGGAAGTACATCGTTTGCAACCACACCCACGTGGGTATTCGAATTGGTCAGTTTGGTACCGGCGAAGGGATCTTCCTGGGAACGGAAGAGCTCTGTCAGTACGTGTTCCGAAGCTTCCGACATCCGCAAAAGCTGCAGATTGTGTTCAACGAAAACTACAAGGAAATCAGCACGGAACCGTTTGAGGTGACGAAAGAAGGCTTGTTCTACGTTCGGATTTTGCCGGTCCACGAAGAAGACGTTGACGACGACAAGCTGTTTGTGGTGCGAGTTGAAAATCTGAGCAGCGCTCAGAAGCGCGTTACGATCGAGGGTCAGATCAGCTTCTTCAACATGACCAGCCAACGGTTGAAGGTTCAGTACCGGTTCTACAAGGTCGTCCCAAACAGTGACAAGCACTACGTATCGACGAGCTTCCTGCTCGAGGAGGGTTCCGACGGGAACGTGTTCGGGGCGGCCAACAACAAGAACCAGCAGAGCATCAAGCTGGCGATCGACGGCGAACGGAAGGGCTGGTCCGGGGACATTCCCATGCGGGAGATTATGAACGGATCGAAGCCGTACTTGGTGAAAATTCCTACGGGGATGACGACGGAGGGATACATCAGCTATTGGGTGCGAATCATTCGGGAACGGATTGGGGATCACGCCGAGCTGAAGGAGTCGTTCAACGAGCGGGTGCTGGTCGTCGTTTGGCCGCTATTTATGGTACAGTCCATGCTGACGGTGAACACGACGGTAAGTTTGACTGGGTGAGGTGATCGACAAGATCGTGCAATACGGACGTTTTTGTTCCAGGCTCACGAAGAGAAAATCGACCAGAACTTTTCGATCTACGGACAAGGTGAACGGCGCCAGCTGCTCGTATCCGGGACAAACTCCGACGAGCACGAGTTGCAGTTCCGAATGGAGTGAGTTAACCCAATTATGAATTTGTACCAGCGATTAACCATCCCCAAAATCTCCAGCTTCAACTCCCCGCACGGCGAAGACAAACGCAAGGCGCTGCTCTCGTACCGCCTGATCGACGGGCGGACCTTCTTTCAGGTGCCCGATCGCTTCAAGACGGTTGAAGCGGCCATCAAAATGCTACGCAAGTCTCATTCCGTTAAGTGGCCCTGCTCGCGCGAGGAAGAACTTCGCTGGCGGCGGGAAAACTCGATCCAGGAAGCGACGTTCCCGCTGTACAACTGTTCCGCGGCGCATGAACTGTCCTGCTGTCTGATGCTCAGTATCGCCCCCTGGGCACTGTTCATCAACCAGCTGGGCTGTCCGGTACGCGTTCGGAACTGCGACTCGTACGAGGTGAACTTGATTGAGCCGAACAACATTGTGATGCCGCACTACATCGAGAGCAGCTTCACGCTGGAGCTGGACGTTGGGTTCGCGCTGCAGTCAGAAGTGATCTACTTGGACGGAGATGCGGTCAAGAAGCATGCTCCTAACAGTCACGTACTGCCGGCGGAAGGTTCGGTTGAGATATGCTTACGATCGGAAAGTGGGGTAAGTCATCTTTATTCACTACAAGTACTTATAAATCTAGCTTAAATCTTGCCCTTAATCTGCACGTTTGGTTGCACTGACTTGACAGCCTCCGTGAACACCTGCAGTACGCGATCGACCCTCTCGGTTGTAGCATTCTGTCCCATCAAGCCAATCCGGAATACCTGCCCAGCGGTAGGTCCCAACCCTCCGCTGATCTCCACCATATAAGTCTTCATCGCGTACTGCGCCACCTTGAGCCAATCGACTCCTTGTGGGACCTTAATCGTGGTTACGGTAGCAAGCCGGTCTTTCGAATTGGCATACAACTCGAAGCCAGCCGCTTCTAGTCCACGGTACAACCGTTGCGCACAGTCCTGGTGGCGCGCGATCAACGTCGGCAAGCTTTCCTCACAAGCTAGAGCGATGGCTTCGCGCAAGCCGTACAGCAGGGTGGCCGAAATGGTGTGGTGATAGCTGGAAAGATGGGAAGAGCACATTACGGGTTGATGTTACGAACGTGACGGTGGTATTACTTACATGCGTGGTCGTCCGAAGCATCCCCAGTAATCACCGACCAGTGCCATGTCCCAGTAGTACACCTTGACCTTCGTGTTACGGCTCTTGAAGCGTTCCCTAGAAGAAGATTTTTTACAGAGATTATTACAGAGAAAACAAAGTTAATTCGTGCTGTTTTGAACTCGCTGGGCACTAAACTGTCAACCTGAAGTTTTGAAATAATGTATGTCAGTCAAACTAGTACTGATCGGAATTGTCTTAAAAAACATTTCCAGGGGAATTAAACAAGCTTTTGAAGGCATTTTACTTATGATTTTCAAATTGAAAGTAGGAAATTTGTTAGTACGCATTGTAAACAATAGAAAACGCAAGAGTCATGGAGAAGCACAAGAAAAAGGAAAATTTGTGAGTACGCATTGTAAACAAAAGAGTTTAAGGAAGCCGCAGAATGAACATTCATTCGAATGCATTTGCACTACAGATTGTCAAGGCAAACAGATTGGCCAATGCTTCTGGACACCAAACGTGCTGGACACCAACCGCCCTTTACGCCCAGCAAAACTGGCAGTGTTGCAAGCGCAAAACATACGTTGCCAGTGCCGATTTATTTTGCATCGGCCAATCTGTCTCCCTCGACAATCTGTAATTTGCACAGCTCTGCACTCAACTACCCCCAAGAAACAGCCCACTTATCGCAAATATTACTTAATAGCGGTGCTATTTACGCATCCAATCACGCGCGGTCGCTATCTCCCGGGTCGCAAAACGTCAGACGAATCTTCCAAATTGCAACCATAACTTTTTCCCCCGGGCACGGTGCGCACATCGACCTTCAAAAACACAACAGAGCAATAAAAGCGGTGCCTCTACTGCCCCACAGATAAGATTGTCTCTCCGAACAAGCTCATCATCACCTTACAAATACAAACTTTCGTCAAGAGATAGCAGCCCCGTACTTACACGGCTCGAT
This sequence comes from Culex pipiens pallens, assembly GCF_016801865.2. Lineage (NCBI taxonomy): Eukaryota > Metazoa > Arthropoda > Insecta > Diptera > Culicidae > Culex > Culex pipiens. The sequence goes on from NC_068937.1 coordinate 122,477,259, forward strand.
GGCTGAACGACATTGGCGTAATGCCCGGCGGTGCTCCGAGCACTTTCTGTGAACCGGTGTAAACGGCGTCCACTTCCCAGCGGTCCATGAAGAAGGGAGTTCCGCCCAGCGACGCTACCGTATCCACAATAAGCAAGCAGTTGTTTGCGTGACACAGCGCTCCAACGCCCTCCAACCCTTGAAGAACTCCCGTCGAAGAATCTCCCTGGGTCAGGAATAGTACCGACGGTTTGTGCTGCACCAGTGCCGTGCGAATCTCCTCCAACGAGAGCGACTGGCCGACCTTCGATTTGACCGTCCTCACATCAGCTCCGTACCGCGTAGCCATATCCGCCGACCGGTCTCCCCAGTGTCCGGTGTGACCAATCAGAACCACGTCACCATCCTCGAGCAGGTTGCACAGGGTGGCCTCCATACCGCCGTGGCCGGACGCGCTCAAACAGAAGGTGGCTGCATTCGTCGTCTGGAACAGATATCGAACGCCCTCCTTGATATCGTCCATGATCTTGAGCGTCTCCGGGTGTAGATGGCCCAGAATGGGCTTTGACATGGCGTCCAGAACTCGCTGGGGAGCGTTTGACGGACCCGGTCCCATCAGCAGCTTGTCCGGAACGACCAGGGGTTCGCGGAGAACCGCCGGAGAGGTCACTTTGTACTCCATTTGACGTAGTTTGCTTTGGCGCGAGAACTTTCACTTGTTGAATGATTGCGGAAGGCAGAGTCGAGACTGAATGAGCGGACGAGCGGCGAACGGACCGGTTTTAAGCTTGCGTACGTGGGCTGTTTCTCTCTCGGATCAGTGGTGCCAGGTTTGCTGAAAAGATTTGAGAGTTAATCAGTTGGTAGTGAATTAAAGTGGCACCACTGTTTTCTCTTGAAGCTTCTCACCTAGTTGTGGGAGAGAAAGAGTGAATGAAAGAGAACCTGCTGCTGATAACACGTTGTCGCGGTAAACGCGAGACTTTGTGGTTTCTTTCCATATGTTACAGATCAACCAGTCTCTGTTTAATCAGCTTGTCTGTGCGGTTTCCCTCTTACCAAGATGTGATCTTATGGTCACTTTTCTCCAGAGTGATACTCCAGATCGATGACCTACGCAGTTTTGCTTGCGGTTTTCAGCCGCTCTCAAAGTTCGTATTTGCCAACTGATAACAACCTTTCCCAGCCTCAGAAATGGAAAATATTTACTCTCCAATATCACCGTGCGTAATTGTTTGCTCTGCAATGTAAGTCACAATAATTTTTCCCATCACACCAGGTCAGCAACGTCATCCTGTCGTCCACCACGGAGAACAACATCCGAGTCATCACCGTAGCGGCGCAGTTTGTCGTGACCAACTATTCCAGCTACGAGCTGTACGGGTGGTGCTTTGCCGTGCTCGACAACGAACAGCTCGATCAGATTCGGCAGGACGAGCGTAGCCAACATACCGCGTGCATTGGACTTCCGCGGAATGACCGGAAGTGTGATAAGTATGTAGAAAATTATTGGTTGTAGACTTCGATTGCTGATTTATTTCTTTCAGTCCCCAAGGTTCGGCGGTAACCGTCCTGAGCAACCTGTCCCAGCACAAGAACCGTCTCAAACCCAACAGTTCGTACCAGTGCTACCTAGCTCTGTATCAGCATGGAACCGACACCGAATTCTCGCTTCCAATCCACCTGAACGCTCCCGTTTCCCGGCGCAGCTTCTGCGTGCAACATCTCACCCCCACCCACGAAGATCGCTACATTCCGCTAGCCCTGTCGACCGTCACCCACCACGGTCAGCACTATGTCTCGATCTATGACGACCCGTGCCCGTCGTACGCGATCGAAAACCGAACCGACTTCAACATCTACGTGGCCCAGGCGGACTCCACCAACGCGAGCAAACCGGCCGAAGCCGTCCCGGAGTGTCCGGCCGAGGCGAACTTTGTGTGGTACCAGATCGTACGATCGCGCCAGACAGTGTTCTACACGCCGCCAGAACTGGATGCCGTGTTCCCGGAGGCGCAGACCGTGGAGGTTGCGCTGATCTTTGCCTGTGTAAGCGGAAGTGCGATTCGGTGGTCGCATCCGGTGCGGATCGATGAGAACAAGAATATCTTCCTGAACATTCCACTGTACGGGGATCTGAAGCTGGCCGTTAACGTGCGCAATCGGACCACGGAGATTGTGATCGATTACATCAGTCAGGTGAGATTTTTTTTATATTGAGTGGTTCTCTACGATTTTGCAAATCGACTTTTTTTGTATTTTTTTTTATTTGGATGAAATTTTATCCATGTCCATCATTAGTTTTCCCATACAATTTTGAGGGCTGGTCATACAAAATAGGTATGTAAATTTATAAAATTTCTGTATCTTGACAAAGAATTTTCAGATCGATTTGGTATCTTCGGCAAAGTTGTAGGTTGATGGAGACTTTTCAGAGAAAAATAAATACACGAAAAAATCCCTTTTTTTATTCAACTTTTATGACTAAAAATCATTTTCGATTTTTTTATAAAAATATCTTTTTGGAACTTTGAAAATCAGGCAACTAGTCTGAGATATGGGAAGGTGGGGCAAGACGACCATATGGGGCAAGCGGAACAATCGCTCGTACGGCCGTAATTTTTACAATTTTGATTATTTCCAGTATGAGGAATTGTTGCTAGCAATGCAATTAGCTGATTATACTACCACATAACCGACAAAACGACTTAAACACCACGGGATATAAGATTGAATTACGTTTTTTTTTTTCAAAACCTTTGTTTTCTTTTAATATTAATTTGGAAAGAACACAATAAGGCTTAGGGTTCATTTTAAGGCTCATTTTATCAAAATGCTATTTTTCTTAGATCAGTAGTGTCCTTACCAATGACTTGCACCTATTATTAAGTATGATTTAACTTTTGGTTATTTTTGTTGAGAGCTTTTGAAAAACTTTGTTCAGGTGGGGCAAGTGTACCATAACACGGAGAAAAAAGAGTTCCCAAAATCGTGAACAAGCGTTCATGAAAATGGGAACCACGAACGAAGTGTTCAAATTTCATGGTACGTTTTTCAAAATCCTACCATGGGATTTGAACACTTTGTTTGAGGTTCCCATTTTCATGAGCGCTCGTTCACGATTTTGGGAACTATTTTTTCTCCGTGTAAGGATTATTAGTATGGAAAAAATTACGAATTTCTGTAATAATTTTTTTTCATAAAAACGATCAAATTTTTAGTAAAATATTATTATTTATTATTATTTATTTTTTTCTAACCTGATGTATCTAAGTGATAACAGTTCAATCGTTTGCAAATTAACATGTTGTTTTGTTTCATGCATTGTTCCTCTTGCCCTAACGGGTTGTTCGTCTTGCCCCACTAGTTGAGTAGAACATACGGAAAATCAAAAATTTCAAAATCAATTTTTTACATTAAAAAACAGGATTTTTTTAAAATTTGTTTTATCAACGTCTTAGTCAAGACCTGGAATAAGATGATTATAAATAAATCCGACAGTTTTTTAAAGTTTTAAATGGGTTATAACGAGCATTTCCTTAGCTTGTTACACTTGCCCCACTTTCCCCTTAAGCCTCACAACGAATTCGAATCGATGAAAATGATTTTCTCTTGAAAGTTGCAGGCTAATTAGGTGACAATTAGAGAAATTCAAGCAAAACAATGTAAATGGGTCAGTGTGCATTTGTAAACAAGCAGTCTATCCTGCTTACGTCAGAGGATGTTTACATTTAACATGAGCAGGATAGACTGGATCTCAGAAACTAATTGCCCGATTTTTTTTCCAAAGATAAAATTATAGCACATTTTCTCAGCTATTCCAAAATATTTTTTAAAACAAAAAAAAAACAAATAAATACATATACCCAAATGTAAATTGTCAAGTACTTTTCGATTGCAAATTCGATTTACTTAAAAAAAAGTTTTTAATTTAATGTATTTTTTTGTCCATACTTTCAAAAAAAAAATCCAAAAAACACAATTTATTAAACAAATAATATCTTCTAAACCAGATTTTGCCCACGAAAAGATGTCTTTTTAGTCCCCTAAATAATATCATATAAATTAGAAAATTTAAAAATAAGTGTTTTGGGAATTTAGCTTTTAGTCATTACAAATTAAATGAGATTTTTTTTCCGTATACATATTTTTTCTTAATAGTCCTAATTATAATCTACAACTTTACCGAAGATACCAAATCGAGCAGAAAATCCAGAAAATCCCTTCTCAAGAAACACAATTTAATACATTTTTGTATGACAACCCCTAATTTTTTGTTTAAATAAAAAAAAAAACAAAAAACATATTCTTCAAAAAATTCCAGAAATTTCTAAAAAATCGAAAAAAAAATCGAAAAATGTTGAATTAAAAGAAAACAAAGTAAAGAGTGGATTCGTTTATTCGAATGACCGCTGATTCGAATGCTCGCTGATTCAGTATTCGAGCTAGAATGCACTCAAACGTCAACATTTAGTTGTCAAACTAATGTTCACATTTCGCCCCAAGGTTACTGTAAGACAGTAACAGTAACTTACAGTAACCTTGATTTCGCCCCCTTTGTTCCCTGTTTTCCAAGCACGGGGTTTCGTGCTTTTGACAGCTGTCAGTCGTTCCAACTTGCAAATTTGTATTCGTTAATCCGAATGTAGTTCCATGCGAGTTAACAAATCGGCTCTGTATGAAAAAAAAAAAACAATAAAAAAATTAAAAAATTAAGGAATATTGGAAAACTTTATTTTTAAATTCCTGAGTTTTTAATTTTCAGATTTTAAATTTTTGAATTATAAACTTAAAAAAAATTTAAAGCTCGTTTTTGTATTTTTAATTCTATCTATAGGTATGGAACTATAAATTTCTGTATTTTAAAAATTTCAATTGGAAAAATTGGATTTTTTTCTAACTTTTGAATTTCTAAATTCTATTTTTTTTTTTGCAATTTTGAATTTGAATATGAGAGTAATCAACGCCTTGTTTTCAGGACCTGGAATTCTCCGCGAAAGACATTCGCACGCGCCTGTCGAACCCGATCCCGGCACCGACCATCGTCGATTCCAGTTCTAGCAGCGCAGGTGGCGCCCACCAACCCAAAACGCAGCAGCAACAAACCTCCAGCATTCCAGCGTCTTCCAACTCGCACACTCCGAGCCCACCCACCAAGCGCGTATCGTTCCGTGGTTACTTTAAATCGCTGAATTTGACTCTGTTCAGCGATCAGCCAGCTCGATGCTGCTCGAAGACGGACCTGATTTCGTTCAGCTTTGATCGGTTAGGGGTTGAGGCGAACTCCGGTGGGGATAGTAAGAGGGCGTTGGTGCAGTTTGTCAACGTGCAGGTTGATAACGAGTTGCACTGTAACGGGGAGTACGACTTTCCGGTGATTTTGTGCAGTGAGGATCATGAAGCTAAGCAGCGCAAGCCGGTTGTGGTACCGAGCCAATTTCGGTTGAACGAGGCGTTGGAGCAGCTCGCGTTGAACGCGTTGTGCTCGATTTATGTGGAAATGGACGCGGGTAACTGGACGGCGGTTGAGGGGTTAAGGTTCAAGGTCAATCCGATCCGGGCGTACGTCGAGGACACTTATATCAATATCTTGCTGGATTATATGATGGAATGCTTGCCGATGAACTTGTTGTATCAGCCGGAGGTCGCCGTAGAGCGCATCAAGTGTCCGGCCGGGCAGGTTTTGGTGCCGAAGCTGGTGATTCAACAATCTACTTACTTGGCGGATCCGATCAAGTTCCGGTACATCAGGATAGAACCTCTACACGTGCTGCTTTCCGTGCACACGTGCATGAGGTTGTACATCGCGCTTGACCATAGTCCGCTGGACTTTTCCGCTTACGAAAGAACCAGCATTCGGTCGCTGCCGATCCGGTTTGGGAACTCGCTCGGAATGCATTACCTGTCGGGGGCGATCTTTGGCGGTGGCTGGGTTATCGGTTCGCTCGAGATTCTCGGTAGTCCCAGCGGGTTGGCCCGGTCGGTCACCAGTGGACTGCGAGATTTCGTCTCGCTTCCGGTGCAGGGGTTGTTCCGTGGACCTTGGGGATTTCTGGTTGGCTTTACGCAAGGATCGACCTCGCTGGTGCGGAACATTACCGCAGGTACGGTGAATTCGGTCACGAAACTGGCTACGTCGGTCGCGAGAAACCTCGATCGGTTGACCCTGGACTCGGAGCACGTGCAGAGGACGGACGCTCTCCGCCGTCGAAGACCTCAGGGTATGACGGAGGGGTTCACTCAGGGTCTCACCGGGTTGGGAATCAGCATTCTTGGAGCCGTTGGCGGCTTAGCGCATCATCCTCTTCAGGCCAGGAGTCCAATAGATGTGGTGACCGGAGTTGGTAAGGGAATTGTCGGTGCGTTTACGAAACCAATCAGCGGAGCTGCGGAACTGGTCGCCCTGACCGGGCAAGGAATGCTACACAGTGTCGGGTACAACACGATGCCCACTCCAAAGTACAGCCAACAACCGCTGCAACGGCTCGAACCAATCCCGTACAAAACTCTCTGGGAACCTCAAGCCCTGTACGATGGACATCTGCTGTTCACCATCCACGCGACTTACGCCAGCCGGAATCAGTACAAGCTGGTTGTAGTGGGAATCTACCAAAAGACGCTCGTCCTTCTAGATGTAGATCAAAGCATTCTGCTGGAGGTGATTGACCTCAAGACCGTCTACCCCAGTGTAGACACGACCGATCCAACCCAAGTTTTGCTCCGAGTCCGACCGGAGCTACCTCCACCGCCAACGGATTACGATTCCTACCCCATCTCCAGTCGAACGTACCAGTTCGTGCAGGAATCGACGCTGCAACTGCCAAAGCTAAACTCCTTCTCGTTGCCACCCCCGTCGACATCCGTCAGGCCTCAGCAGGTTCAAGCAGCTCAACCACCCAAACGAACTGTTGCCGACTCATCGGGCTCGTTGATCGCCGTCACGCAACAAGACCCCGACAATACGATCGTCGAGATAGAGCAAGATACTCTCGAGAATGACGACGACGACGACAACGGTCGGCTATTTCTGGAAGAGGTGGACGTGCCGATTATCGAGGGAGAGCACGACACCGACGCGGTCGACAACGAACGCCGGCTGGTGCTGTACGTCGACGAGAACCTGGCCCGCTACCTGGTGCGGTACGTGAACCTGCTCAAAAAGTGCCAACAGCCGGCCGGAACGATCGTGTTTGCACCGTTCGATGCGAGGTAAGGGAGAGGAAATTTTAGTCAGTGTTTTCTTTTGTTTTAAACAAAGGTGTATTATTTATTTTATATACCACTCCATGGGAATGCAATAAGGTATAGCATTAAATTATAAACAAAAACGTTATTTTGCACCAAACCCCCCCGTCGCGCTATTCACTGTTCCGAACGTCCCTTCGCGAGCATTCACTTCTCCTTCCGCAGCTTCTGACTGCTAGTCTCGATCGCCTCTAGCCATTGGCGCAGCTCCTCCGGCATGTTAGGGCGCTGTTCCGCCCCTGGAAACTGTTTCATCATCTCCACCACGTCGACCTTCGTGATGCACTGCTTGGACATGGCCACCGCCCGCACGAACCCATCGCCCAGCGTCACAAACTGTTGCTCCAGGTAGATCGCCTTGTCGTCCCACCAAACCAGCCGCGTCGTGATCTTGTACGCGCTAAAGATCGGAATCGTGCGCCGATACCGGACGCTGGACGCACCCTGCACGGCGCCGCCACCCTTGGCCTTGATCTTGCCGTAGATTCTGGTCAGGGCGTAAAAGTGGAACCGCGCAAAGTCCAGCTCGCGTACGTACCGTGCGTTGTTCATGTGCCGGATGAAGATGTCCACGTCCTGGGTGGTGCACAGCCCGTAGATCGAAGTTTGGTCGGTGACGCGGCGTTTACGCTGAAACAGCATACCGTAGCCGAGCGTGGCCACGCACCGGATGAAGTAGTTGACATCCCAGATAATGTACAGCACCAGCAGCGTGATGAGCAGGCCGCAGGAGAACATCTGTAGAGAAGGTAAGACGTATTTAAATTTTATTTTATTCCTTTTTGATCACATTAATTTTTAACCACGTGTTCGGTATTTTTCAAAAAATCATGTCTCTTGCACTATGGATTAAAAGATGTCTTTTTGAGTCCCATAAAACATGTGAAAACATATTGAAAATTCATCGTGGTGATTATTGCACTCAATCTTAATATTTCGATCGTAATTTATTGAATCACGATGGAGATTACTCGATCGAAATATTACGATCGTAAGATTGAGAAAGTTCGATCGTAATTTCTCGATTTACCATCGACAAATTACGACTGACGGCTCTCGATTCTTAGATCTTTTTCAAATTTTAAAAAATCTCAAGATTTCCAAAATTTCAACATTTCAAAAAATTTAAATTTTTAAAGGTACTTTTTTTTAAACATATTTTATTAAACTTATTTTTTTTAATTCAACTTTTCCAAAAACCTTTTTTTTATTTCAAAGTTTGAAACAATTACCGGAATGTTGTTATTTTTTTTTGCCGTACACGTTTTTTCATGCAATATTACATGCTTTTGCTCACAAAGTGCATGTGCATGTTTTTGCATGCGATTTTACCAACGGTTTTGTTTTACTTTGCAGCCTCGCACAGGAATAACGGTCGAAAAAGGGCTGTCCAAGGCCGAAAAAATTCTGACGGTGGACGTCATCGGCCGCGAGGAACATCTTCAGCTGTGCCACATGCTATCGCGGATGGCATTTGACGTTTTGACGTTCTGTGTGCTGGTGAATGCAGGCCCGTGGGTACAAATGGAGAGACGGGACAAACGCTGCGCTGAAGGTAGGAGGGCGGTGGTCATGACCGGGATCTGTGGCGGACAATTTCGTAAAAGTCCGTCCGTGTGGCACGCAACAGTAATCTGCTTGGAGAACTCACCCCCGGCGGGCAAACAGTTCCCGGATGACTACCTGTTGACAATGGAGCATCTGTGGACCCAGGCGCGGGATACCGTCGGGGTTGAGTTCTTCACAGAAATTACATCGGTCAACGAAAAAGATTTTAACCCCGTTGCCTTCGTAGCCGGCTTGAACTTGCGCGACCAGTGAGTATTCTGGACCATTTGTTCAACTCGCTAAAATTTCTAATTGCAAAAAAAAACTCCACAGACTACAGCACCCACAGCTACCCACGTGGCGGGAACAACACGAGCTATGGATCAAGAAGCAGCGCCGTCAGCTGCGCAAACAGTATAAGTGGCCGCAAAAATCAAAGCATGCCTTTGAAGGTACTGAAAGATCAATTGACAGATGGAACAATATTGATATCGAGAAGATCGACAGCTAGAGAGGCGACTGTACAAACTATACTTCCTCATAATTTCGATGCCGGTCCCCGGGTATTACACACGCACACACACAGAAAATAACAATTAAGATTAAAACAACAGTTTTTTTTTTTTCAAAACAAAATAAATAATTTATTCAATCTTCAACTCTCTCTACACCTAGTCCACCAAACCCGTCCGACCTCACAGCTCATCGCGACTCTCCTTCGGCTTGCCGTACAGTTCCTCCAGAAACCGCACCACTTCCGCCTGAACCTCGCCCAAGTACGCTCCATCCTTGCCGCCAAGTTCGCCCAGTCGCGTATCCAGCGTGTTTCGCAGCACCAGCAGCGTATGCCGGAACAGGGCGCAGCGCGACCACGTGTCCGCACACATATTCGCACTAACGCTACGCAACGCCTCCACAATCTCCTCGGTGAGATTCTCGTCTTGCGCGAAGCCGACCTTGTTGTGGTGGAAGAACTCTCGGGCCTGGTTACAGTAGTCGGCTTTCAGTAGACCTTCTTTGAGATTGGTTGATCGGTATTGTTCCTTGGTGAGGGCGTCGACTTCCGGTGCGGTCAGGGCATGATCGTAGTCTTGGACGAGATCGGAGATGAGTTTGACGACTTTGAACTTGACCCGCAGGTCGACCTTCTTGTTGAATATCTCGAAGAGGAGACTGTACCCGTGGGGGTTGAGAAGTTCCGTTTGGGCAAAGGGGAATTTACGGAGCAAGCTGCCCAGCGCGTAGAGTCCGGCTGAAACTTCGCTCGTGTCGCTGGATTGAGACAGCTTGGTCAGTAGGATGCCTCCGCCGTTGCGTTCAAACAGTGCCACCTTGGCTTTTGGGTTGTTCTGGACGACGGTTGCGAGTAGCTTGAAGCCATGAACCTTCAGCGTGGAAGATTCCGTTTGGTTGAGCGCCGGCCAGATGATCTGCTCTATTCCTTGGCGACTGATGAAGTCTACCGCGTTGTCAATTTGGTGAACTAGGTATTGCAGATCTTCAAATATCACATCCAGCTCTGTTTTGACCGCCGCCTCGGCTAATCGACCCGCTTCGCGGATCTCATTAAAATGTTCAAACAGGTCGGCCATGATGTCACTGTCGGTTTTGATTTCCAGCTGGGCATCCTTTAGTTCTTGTCGGATCTCTTCGTAGCTCTTGAACTTGGCTTTGACCTTTTTTAGTTCATTTTCGTCAAACTTAAAATCGTCCGTCGGAATGCGCTGCAGCGCTTCCTTCAACTTCTCCATATTGGCGAGCCTTTCCGAGTTGCCCACGTCATGGTCCTGCACGGTTGCGCCCGGAACGGTCGACAGTGTCGACCTGCTGGTGTCGTTAGACTCTTGCTCCAGCAGCTTGGCTTCCTTTTTACCCGTTTGAAGATTTATCCGCACGTGCAGTCCTTGTGGAATTGCTTGACCTTGAACAAATGGATCCCGATAAGTTGCAAGTCAGAACGAAGTATTCGCAAGGCGTTTCTTACCGTCGCCGATTTCCTGCCACTCATCTGTGGCCACAAAAACCGTGTCATTCTTGGTCGCGTAACACAACGTGACCAGCAAAGCCACCAGCACCTTCGCTAAGACTTTCATCACAAAATGCAACTAAAATCTTCTCCCGAATTAACACTTTAAGAAGACAATTTTCATCACTTCAAATCCCGACGTAGAATTACCAAAGCAAAATATGCTTGACGGCATCCACCAACATTATTAACACGTCAGTGGTCGGCAGAGATGACACGCACGCATACCATCGCAGCAAACCATGTGCTCGACTGACCGGTTTAACACAAACACAACACGCGGTGTTTGTGGTGGCACATAAGCCATGCATGCGCGAACCAAGGCTGATAAGAACGAGTGGGGAGAAAGCGAAACTTGCATGCAAGAAATAGGAGAGACTACTAGATGCTGAGGGTAAGATTTGTTTTAAACGTGTCAGTGTAGATGTTTACTAACATTGTGTTCTCTTTTCGTTTCAGAAGGTGTCGTTTAGGGTGTCTGTTTTAATTATACAATGGAGGTTCCAGCTGGTTTCGTGAAAATGAACGATTCAACAACATTCGCTATGGGACATATAGTTCAAAAAAAAGCAAAATGGTTTTATTTTGCAGCCTCGCACAGGAATAACGGTCGAAAAAAAATCTGACGGTGGACGTCATCGGCCGTGCGGAACATCTTCAGCTGTGCCACATGTTATCGCGGATGGCATTTGAGGAATTACCGTACCGCGCAGTGTCAGATGTTTTGACGTTCTGTGTGCTGATGGATAGGGAGGTGAATGGAGACCTGTGGGCACAAATGGAGAGACGGGACAAACGCTGCGCTGAAAGTAAGAGGGTGGTGGTAATGACCGGGATCTGTGGTGGACAATTTCGTAAAAGTCCGTCGCAGATAAGGGCATATCGTACCATCTTGGTACCGAGTAAGCTTTACCACATGCTGGAGAACTCACCCCCGGCGGGCAAACAGTTCCTGGATGACTACCTGTTGAGTATGGAGCATCTGTGGACCCAGGCGCGGGATACCGTCGGGGATGATTTCTTCACAGAAAGGGCAGGGATTTTAACCCCGTTGCCTTCGTAGCCGGCTTAAACTTGCGCGACCAGTCAAGGTTAAAAACTTCCAAAACGATTCATTAGAGTTAAGTTCCAGAGAATAACGAATCGTTTAATCGAGATGACACGCTGCCTACAACGATCTTATTGAAAGAACGCCATTCCTACGTCGGTGATTGGAAAGCCGTCAAGTTATTAAGCAGGAATACAGCCAAACGTTTGTTTATAAATGCAGCTCAGTCTTGGTGTGCATCAAGCAAAATTCCAGAGAGAAGAGAAGTTCGCGTGCAACGCGGAAAGTCTCGTGTGAGGAAGGATGCAACCGGGTGCCAATTCGCACACATATCATCATCACATGTGGTATGTGTGGCGTGCTCAGAGAGTAGTTTGCTCGCAAATCTTGCAATCTACTGCCGAGATGCGAATATGTGTGATTCGCGAGAATGCAGCACACAAATATGTACATGCTTCAGTTGACGGAAGATAGTACATCAATTTCTGCACACTTCGCGCTCAAGGACGCGCTTTGTTTTCGTTGTCAGTCGTAAAAAAGTGGGATGAAACTGCTCCCAAACTGCTCGGAATGAAGCCTACGATTTGTGTACTGCTGCTCGGCCTGCTGGGCATGGCATCGTGTCACGGAATCAGCACCCTAACCGCGCAGAGCGGCGGACCTGGAACAACCGCGGACTGGTCAAAGAGTCGTCGACAGGGCACACTAATCGAACGGATTATCATCAGCGCTAACGAAATACCGACGGATAGGCCATCCGGTGGGGTGGTCATGTTCTCCGGGGACTCGGTGCAGCTGGAGCGCATGCAGAGAGCCCAAGCGAGGCGACGCGGCTGGACGACCTCGCTGTCGGAAGGACTCCGAGCTTCGGTGGGTTTTGGAAGCGATTTCGCAAAGAGTAGTTCAATTTACGCATTATTTCCACTCCATTGTAGACCGCAAGACATGGCACGGTGGCAGCGGTAACGAACGGTCGGACGTTAGATCCGACCGAATCGAGGCGTGACCTGGACGGATCACTCTTTGATCAAGTCTGCGCCTAGAATTGGAAGAGAATCTTCGAGAGAGAGTTCCTACATATATGTGGAAAAAATGTGTGGTCTATGGTGAGTAATTTTAGAGTTCGCTTAATCTTAGAAATTATATATTTGTATCTTGTAGGACCAGCCATTGCTGAGAGACATAAGATTGCAGTTTTATCTTTTAATATGTCTATTTTAAATATGTATACATGTTTCTTCATCGTGTTACAAAAAAACTCTATACTCGGATCTTTTATGACAAATAACGATGTATAACTAACCATTATTTCTATAAACATGATGTTTAAATTTTACAATGTAATTGCAATTATCAAATATCACAACATCCATTAGCTCAGAGAGAACATTAAAACCAAAGAACGAAGTTCCCCGTCAAGGAATGAGTTTCACTTTTGCCGTTCAGCACTGCACACATTGCTAGCATTTTACATCCAAGCTACATTACTTAACCAGGGCCCAACTAAAAGGTCACTCTCTTTTTGCATATTAACCCATTAGTCTGAAGGTTATTTCCAGTTATTTAAATTGTACTTCTTTTTCTTACTGACACTGGTAATGAAAAAAACGATTTTCCTTTACATCATTACCAAAACGTTAAAGCCAAAAATGAAGAAAGCGAGAAACTTTCCCATTTCTGCTTTCCAAATTGACTGTGCTTTGACTTGTTTTAAAAGACAGCAACTCCCCCCGCTAGATTCCATTTCAGTTTGCTTCTTTCAGGGCAAAGTTAGCTCGATAATACAATTCGGTACGACCAGAAATTATTCTATCACTCACCCTGACGATTGAAATAGTGTGACGACGAGCCCACGAAATGTGCCACGCGATCGGTGCGTTCAAGTTCAAGATCGAAACGCGACTGAAGCGCATTTCGTAGTCTGGCTTTGCAGTCAGTTTAGCTGAGGTGTCTTTGAGGGGTGTCTCTAAATTACGTTGTTTGAACATCTGAGTGTTTATTTTAACTTAGGCCGTTGCAAATATTTTTCAAAGTTTATGTCGCCCCATCCCTTCAAAATCGATTCGAAAAATCAGGGGAAAAAAAACATTGTTTTCAAAACTTAAAAGGAAATAGAATTCTAACCAACTGAAAACAATTATGAATGCATTTTCCTGCGTTTAAAATCATATTGAGCATGCCTGGGATCGATCAAAAATATGTTTAATTTTTGTGGAATTCCAATGTACAGCACCGCAAAAAGTTTTTTTTTTGGCGAAAAAAAAAATCTCTTCAATGCTTGGATATTTTCAAAACTAATAATTACAGAACAACTGGACAGGTGTATAATGCATTTTGAAACACTTTTTTCATTCATTATGACAGTTATGTCAGTTATGACGAATTTCATTCTGAAACAACTAACACGTTGTCTATGGATAGACTATTCTCACCTGTATTGCAATTGAAGTGTGTTTGTAAGCTCTCGATCACTCCGGTTTTACAATCGTGGAGATGCAGTTTTGTCCATTCAGCTGTTATGTATGTATGTATGTATTAGGGTGGCTTGAAGTTTGCATGGAAAATCTTGAAAAATTGTCCAATTTTATCAGAACATCTTTTTTTTGATCGTAATTTGGCCTCAAAACAATTTGTATGAGCAAACAAACATTTTGATTATTTAATTTTTGTAATTTTTATTTTTCTGCAAATTGAAAATCTAATGCGAAAGCGTTAAAATTTAGCAAATAAGCTAAAAAAAATCCAAACAGGTACCTTCCTATCTTGCCCCTGGCAAAAGGTACAGCTTGCTCAAAACTGCTCTAAAACATGATTTCCAGATTTTTTTTTTTTTTTTTTTTGAGAAAAGAACCAATAAACTATTGTTTTTCATGTGTTTATAGGCCCTAATAAAAAAAACGCTAGATTTGAATATTTAGGACAAGTTTTGAGCACCAAGGCTCAATATAGGGCAACCCTAGTATGAATATATGACCTCAGGACCATCCACAAACCACGTGGACACTTTAGGGGGGGGGGGGTATGGCGATTGTCCACGCTCCATACAAAAAAGATTTTTTTTGTATGGACAATTGTCCACGAGGGGGGGGGGGTTCGAGATTTCCAAAAAAGTGTCCACGTGGTTTATGGATGGTCCCCTCCGTACACAGCTTATTCAGATGCGGTGTAAAAATCCTGAAAAATTCATCTGTCTTTAAAATCCAAATACAGTCCAGACTCGAATATCCGAAGGTTGCTTGGAAGGTTGTGTAAATTTGGATGGTGTAATTCTGGATGGTTGAATATTAAGCTTCATCCATAAAGTACGTCACGCTAAAATCAGACAAAATTTACCTCCCCCTCCCCTCCTTTGTCACGCTTTTCCTATATTTATTACATGCAATGTCACACTTGCTCAGCCCCCCCTTCCCCCCCCCCCCCCCCTAGAGCGTGACATACTTTATGGATGACGCCTTACCTCTTTTGTGATGTAATTTCACCTCAATTTAGACAGAAAAATTACATAACACTATAAAAAAATTACACACTTTCAGAGATAAAATTACACATTTTTTTCTCACATCAAAGATGTACCCCTACCCAGATGTAATATTACCATGATTTTTGTTTACTGTGTACGTCCTACACAGTCGAATCACAACATAAAAAATCGCTTTTTTATTTATGTTTTTACTTTTAACACCAAATTCGAGTTTTGCGACCCCATTTTACAAACCCCTGGTACAAATTTTATTTAAAGCTTTTGCAGGGTGGCCACTCGAGTCGGAAATTTGGGAATTCGCCAAAATTCGCAAAAAAATCGGGAAAAAGTCGGGAATTTGTCATTTTTTGCCAAAAAGTCGGGAAAAATCGGGAATTCCAAGTATACTTATTTGAAAATTATTTTCTAACTCTTGAATAATTTTGTCATATTTTGTACAATTTTTAAAATTAAATTCACAATTTTTTGCTTAAGTAACTTAATTTAAATTTAAGGTTTCTTTCACTGTTTCAATTTATTTAAGAATGAAAAGGCCATTTATGACATTAAAAATCCTAATAAATATTAAATGCATTCAACACAGAATTCCTTAATATATTTTTATGAATCAACTGGTTTTTACCAATTTTTGTTTATAAAACAAGATCTATTTATCAAACAAACTTAACTAATAACAACAACAAAGTTAATTAAAAACTAATAGAACCTAATTTTAACGATTATGGCCAGCGTAAAGTTATGATTCTGTTTTAATGGTTTTAAAATTGATTGAATATTTGAAAAAAGATTCCAACTAGAGTTTGTCAATGGTTTTTTTGGTGGAAAAAAATCATTAAGCCATTTAAATTTTTTTTCCCCAAAGGTTTGTCTTCAGTTTTTGGAAAAAATAAATATCGAATAAAATCCAATCGTTATTCGTTCTGAATGAAAAAAAAATAAAAACTTTATTACGTTTTGTAACATGAAAAAATATTGAAAATGCAAAAAAAAGTAATTTTGATTTAAATTATTGCGAATAAATATGTTTGAAGCATTTGTCTCTTCGAACATTTCGCATAAAGTAGGTATGTTGTAAAACATGGAATCTTATCAAACTGAATTTTTCATTGAAAAAAAATTAAACAGTAAAATACTAATAACTGGATAAATCAGGTCCACATTAAAAAAAATAGAAGGGATTTTAAAAAATAATATACGAATTCCTAGACATTTTTCAAAATTCTTTGAAATAATGTAATCATGTTTTAAGCGTTCTTTGTTTTTTAATAAAATAAAATTAAGAAGAAAATGTTATATTCAATAATCTTTAACCTTTTGTTTTTGGAGTATCAAAAACTATACGTTTTTCAATTTTAAAAATTAACATTGAAATTATAATTGTTTTCAAGCTTTCAGTTATTTTTAAAAGACTATTATTTGTTTATGTTTCTACCCTGAATCAAAATAATGAGTGCTTCCATTTTTTAAGTATTTTTTAGGAGTTTGTTCTTGGGTTTCTTTTTCTACGAAAATTGTAAATAGTTAGATTTTTTTAATTTGTTTAGGTTGATATATTTTTTTTATAAAGAGTTTTTTGTTAGAAATCATTATTTAGATAGGAAATGCCTATTTTTTGAGTTTATGGAAAAGTCGGGAAAAAGTCTGGAATTTGAAAATGAGATTTGAGTGGTCAACCTGCAAAGCAGGGGATTTGTCTTCCCCCCTTCAATGTTGGCCCGAAAATCCCTTCAATGTTTTCGTCAAATCTTACATTTTTTGAGAACTATTATAATGATTGCAAAACAACTGAACTAGTGTAAAATGAATTTTTAAACACTTTTTCCATGCAAATGTTGAAGCAATGGCTTGTTCTTTTAATATTTATAATTTTTATTTATTTCATTTTTATTTTATTTTTTTCAAAAATTGTGCATCGTATCCCAAATTTCAAGCTCTAAAAACACAAACTGTCGTCCCGATTCGCCCCAGTCGAGGTCGAGATCGATTATCCGAAGGCCTTGAAAAAAAATTACTCCGGTTAACCGAATCTTCGGATGAAGTTCGGAGATCGGAAGGAATGCGCTCAAGCAAAGTTTCGCATTCTTTTCGTGTCTAAAACTCTAAAATTCTGAAATTCCTCAATTTGCTGCTAGATTTTATTTTTTTTATTAAAAAATTATTAAATATAATTGGGTCCTAAAATGAAGCTTAGATTGCTGATATTATTGTTTACAGCGATAAAGCTTATTTTTCTGAGTACAATGACCCTTTGTACGACCACAAAGAGTTTAAAATGGATTTTTAAATCAATTTTGAAAAATTAACCTCGCGGTCCTTCTTGACAGAAAAGGTCCTATTTGACAGCTCGTTCCAAGGGGACCATAGTTGATCTATCGAAAAAATGTTGTCTTGTCATTTTTTTTTTTTTGCCTTAAAATGAAAAAAAAAGTGATCAGAAATGGTTTTTATTCGTGTTTTTACCGTTGTACATAAAAATTGACATAGGGCTTTAGTACCCTATTTATATTACAAGAACTTTTTAAGACGACTAGCGCAGCAATTCGACGCCAACATTTCAAAAAGCATCATGTACAAACCATGCGTTTTGAGAAAAACGCATTTGAATGTTGAGCATCCATTTTCAATTCCCATTTTAATATAAAAGCAAAATAAGATGTTCTAATAATAACAAACGATGAAAAACGTTGCTTTCATTGATACTTGATCATCCAAATTCAATAAAACATTATTTCCGTAATTTTATTTGAGAAAAACAAACATAACTTCTTTTGAAATCACCAACGTCTATATCACCCTGCTGTCATTGAGGGGGACGCTTTGTTATGATTCGTTTTTCTTCGCCGAATGTACATGGCGCTTTGTTCATGTTGCTTTTTTTTCGTGACGAGGTTCATGTAGTCTTTTGTTTGATAGTTTAACAGGGCTATATAAACAGGGACTGCTGATGGCAGAGATTTTGTTTATGTTACTTTATTTAAAATCATGATTAAACAGACTTTACTGAAGTAACTTTTGCTCATTTTTGGTGGAGAGGTAGCTTATTAGGAGTACTTTTAGAATATGCAATAACCCAGAAAGTGTCAAAATGTACATGATGCCTTTTGAAATGTTACCGTCGAATTATGAAACTTCTAGTTTAAATAAAAAGAAATAATCAAATTTAAGATGACGCCCTCTTGGTTATTTGTATTCTTCATTAATACTGGTTTGCCAGTTGTCCAAGTACAAATATTTGGTACCACTGATTCACTCGGCACTGCACCCTCATCGCTCCTTTCTTAGCTTCAGTCTAGACACCTCGATCGCCTCCAGCCAGTGGCCAATTTCCTCCGGTCGATCCGGCCTCTCGCGACACTCGTCAAACTGTTCAATCAGCTCGCCCATGTTGAACCCTCCAGGTGCCACCTGCCGCGAAATGGCCACCGCCCGCACGAACCCATCCGTCAGCGTGACGAACCGGTGCTCGAGGTACAAACTGCGCTCGTCCCACCAAACGAGCCGCGTTTCGACGCGAAACGGCCGGAACAGTCCGATCATGCGCCGGTACCGGATCGACGTTGCGCCCTGCACCGAGGAAGCTCCCCGCGAGCGTAGCTTGGACCAGAACTTTGTTCGGCCGAACCAGTGGTACCGGGCAAAGTCGAGCTCGCGCAGGAACCGCACGTTGTTCATGTGATCGAGGAAGATGTCGATGTCCTGCGTGGTGCAGATGCCGTACGACGTGACCGTGTCGGTTAGCTGCTTCTTGTGGAACAGGTTGGAGATGTTCAGCGAGAGCTGGGTGAAGACGAAGCGGACGTAGTAGTTGACGTCGAACGCTAGCAGCACAAGGACGGCGATGATCCAGTACATGGCGGCGGACTTGAGGAGGGGAAAACGTATCAGACTCGAGGTGCACTTGAGACGGTTCGTACGGCAAAGTGCAAATCACTTACCTAATAACGCTCTGTTTACCACTTCAAGTACAACTATTGTGATTGTCACGAACCGTGCAGCAGAGTGTTGTTCGCTGCTAAAGCTACAAATCGATACTGTGTACTAACTGTTTTGCTCAGGTTGTGTTTGTCTCTTCTTAGTAATTAGTGGTGTATACTCTGTTGCATTAAATCTTGTGTGCAATATTGTACAGTACTTGCAAGTTGAATCGTTCACAGTGCTGCGTTTCCCAAACACGGACATCAAAGTTGAGGTACCAAATCAGTGGCAAGAGAAAAATTGATCCAGCTTTAAAGTGGTAAGTACAAATGAATGATCGCGTGTTGTGTGATCCAAATTAAAAGTGGTAAGTGTAGGGATTATGGGTTGCAGGATTGAATATGTAATAAATTATTAAATGAGTATTTATTAAAAGATTGATATAATTCATAAATAAGAGTTAAGAGCGCAACAAAAAGTGCGCACCTTCATGAATATTGCCTTGTTAGCTGATTGTGGATTGAGTGCGAGAGCGCGCTAGCGAGCTGCGAGAGAGAACGACGAGCGAGAAAACAACGAGATGCGCGCGGCAGGCGAAAGAGAGAATGAAGATTGTCAAATCAGTTTTGTGGTTAATTTCTGTGGAATAAGACGTGTTGTTTGTTAATTGCAAAATATCTGTGTTTTTATTATAAAAGAAAGTCCCCGATCACGACAATGGCACAGTCCGGTAAGTCGAACCTTTTGATTCATGAAAGATCATTTGTTTTGCTTGAATTGTTGTGTTGTGAAATCCAACAGTTTTGTTTACCTGCCAGGATGCAGGTCCAAAGTTTCGCTTTGTTGTTTTGCCTGTGTTTTGAAACAGGTAGATTTTTGCTTGAACTTGTTATTTGAAATTGATAAAAGGCATAAAACTATCTGCGATAATTGACGGTCTTGAATTTAATGAATGATTTGCTTGTTGTTGTGATATTGGGAACGAATGTTTTGTTTTGAAGTAGTAAGTTTGGCTTTTCGTTGTGATAATTGAAAACCAATGTTTTTTCTAAGTTTATGGTGGAATTTGAAGGCAAATAATTTGCTCGAAATTTGATTGTTTTTGTACAATCACATTTTTGCTTTAGATTTGATTGTTGTTGTTTTGATTGACGACCAATGTTTTGTTTTTAATTTGATGCAATGTATAATTGTTGTTGTGGAAATTGAACTCCAATGTTTTGTTACGAATTAGACTTAAATTTTTTTTTCTTATTTTTGTGATTGACGAAAATCAATATTTTGTTTATAATTTGACAAAAGATTTGACAAGATTGTGGAAATTGAAAATCAATATTTCGTGTTGAATTTGATGGAGGATTACACTGAAAGAAACCGACATAGCAATCTCAAGTGTTTTTTCACGTGAGAGTCTCCAAACATCAACACAATAAATTCACGTGTTTTTCCTTTGGTTTTGACATGACTTTCATAATGAATGCATGTGAAAACCGCATTCGTTTCATCAATTTTTATCCACTCTTTTTTCATTGGATTTTCATGTTTGATTCAAGTGAATTGCTCTTGGATTCACCCCAACTGCCCTATACAATGAAGTTCATGTGTAAAGCACGTTACTTTGACTTGATTTGATTTTGAGTGTGAAGGCACAGGCACAGGCAATCAAGATGGCGCGTGATCACGACGAATCATTTGCACGATTCAATTTCCCGGATCAAATCGTTAATTTTCTCCTTGGTAAATATAGTTTAAATTGTTTGCAATGAAATGCAGTTTACTAAAAGTCTTCTGTGTCCACAGATGCTCAGGTTGACCCCGATAACCCGGATAAAATTGTTGAAATCTTGGTCCAACACGGATTGGCAAAGATTGCGGAACGAGCGGACAATTTAGTGACCTTGGTAAAACATAATTTATCATGGAAAATCGAAAGTTTATTTTTCCTTCTTTTTCATAACAGGATTTCCAACAATTGAACGCCGACGAGCCTGTGACCGCGCCTACAGAATATGCTGACAGTTCCCCTTTTGGCGGAGATAAATCTTCCGTTTCCTCCGATTTTTTGACCGTAGAATTCGAACCGGATTCCGAAACAACTGAGTCACACCAATCGGCTACCTTTAACAACAACTATGAGGAAACAGTGACCGAGCAGCCGCTGACGTTTACTTCCGCCGAAAAGGTGCTGTCGGAATCTTTTGTCCGATCGCCACCTCGCCCCGGAGGCGCACAGGTAAAGAAGAAGATTCTCAGTTCTAAGTTGGTGTATTTAGTTCTTGTACGCTTTTTTCAGATACCTGCTGCGAACGAGACACAGCAGCCGCTTCAATCAACATCCGGCAAAAACGCGGACCATTCGCAGCACGCGCCCGGCGGAGCGCACCAGCGGCCGCAATCAACATCTGGCTGGGAAAAGATTCCAAAGGAAGAGGACAGAACGGAACAGGTGCTGTCGGGATATTTTGTCCGATCGCCACCTCGCCCAGGAGGCGCACAGGTAAAGAAGAAGATTCTCGGTTCTGAGTTGGTTTATTTAGTTCATGTACGCTTTTTCCAGATACCTGCTGCGAACGAGACACAGCAGCCGCTTCGATCAACATCCGGCACAAACGCTGACCATTCGCTGCGCCGGCCCGGAGGAGCGCACCAGCAGCTCCAATCGACATCCGGCTGGGAGAAGATTACGACGGAAGAGGACGGAACGGAACAAACGGAACAGGTGCTATCGGGATATTCTGTCCGATCGCTACCTCACCCCGGAAGCGCACAGGTAAAGAAGAAGATTCTCGGTTCTGAGTTGGTTTATTTAGTACTTGTACGCTTTTTCCAGATATCTGCTGCGATCGAGACACAGCAGCCGATTCAATCAACATCCGGCAAAAACGCGGACCATTCGCAGCACGCGCCCGGCGGAGCGCACCAGCGGCCGCAATCAACATCTGGCTGGGAAAAGATTCCAAAGGAAGAGGACAGAACGGAACAGGTGCTGTCGGGATATTTTGTCCGATCGCCACCTCGCCCCGGAGGCGCACAGGTAAAGAAGAAGATTCTCGGTTCTGAGTTGGTTTATTTAGTTCATGTACGCTTTTTCCAGATACCTGCTGCGAACGAGACACAGCAGCCGCTTCGATCAACATCCGGCACAAACTCTGACCATTCGCTGCGCCGGCCCGGAGGAACGCACCAGCAGCTCCAATCGACATCCGGCTGGGAGAAGATTACGACGGAAGAGGACGGAACGGAACAGGTGCTGTCGGGATATTTTGTCCGATCGCTACCTCACCCCGGAAGCGCACAGGTAAAGAAGAAGATTCTCGGTTCTGAGTTGGTTTATTCAGTTCTTGTACGCTTTTTCCAGATATCTGCTGCGAACGAGACACAGCAGCCGATTCAATCAACATCCGGCACAAACGCTGACCATTCGCTGCGCCCGCGTATTCAATCAACATCCCTGCATCAGCGGCTTCAATCAACATCCGGCAAAAACGCGGACCATTCGCCGCACGCGCCCGGCGGAGCGCACCAGCGGCCGCAATCAACATCTGGCTGGGAAAATATTCCGAAGGAAGAGGACAGAACGGAACAGGTGCTGTCGGGATATTTTGTCCGATCGCCACCTCGCCCCGGAGGCGCACAGGTAAAGAAGAAGATTCTCGGTTCTGAGTTGGTTTATTTAGTTCTTGTACGCTTTTTCCAGATACCTGCTGCGAACGAGACACAGCAGCCGCTTCAATCAACATCCGGCACAAACTCTGACCATTCGCTGCGCCGGCACGGAGGAACGCACCAGCAGCTCCAATCGACATCCGGCACAAACGCTGAACATTCGCTGCACGCGCCCGGCGGAGCGCACCAGCAGCCGCAATCAACATCCGGCTCAAACGCTGAACATTCGCTGCTCCGGCCCGGAGACATACAGGTAATTCTTAGTTCTGAGTTTATCTTGCAATATTTACTTATTTTGTATATTTTTTCCAGATTTCCACGACCAGCCGGTATCAGGAGAAAGAGAATACCGCCAGTCTGGCAAATGATCCCCCGATCGTCGAGCTCACGCCTGAGCGATTAAAGTCGCTTCTGAATCAAACCGTTCTTGGTCAAACGATCACAAATCTGGCCGGCAAGGGAAGGCTGTCGGATAACAGACGTAGTGATTTGTGCGGTATTGTTGCAGAATGGCACTTAAAAAACAGGAGCAAATGTTATTGCCGCGATTTGCAGAAATATGCAGAGTCGATTAAGCTAACGTTTAGCAACGAGGAGAAGGTATAAAACAAGCTTTATTTGATATGATTTATTTGGATAGGTAATAATGATTAAATTCATGTTACAGGACGATTATTACTTGCCTCCGGGTGGTAGTAAGAAGAACCCCGGTGGACAGATTTACAATAAAATCAATACCATCAAGGCCCGAAACAAGAAGCGAAAGGAAAGCGACGAAGCCCACCTAGCGCAGCAGACAACCGGAAATAAGAAACGTTGCGAACTCGTCAATCCGAAGGAGCAGGAGGCCAACAACTGGCTC
Organism: Culex pipiens pallens; assembly: GCF_016801865.2. Taxonomy (NCBI): domain Eukaryota; kingdom Metazoa; phylum Arthropoda; class Insecta; order Diptera; family Culicidae; genus Culex; species Culex pipiens. Next base: position 122,501,029 of record NC_068937.1, read on the forward strand.
AAATTGAATGCTGATCCGTGGTCAACGGTTATCGACTGTTGGAAGGTTAGCTTCAGCTCCCGCGAACAGTTTTTGGGGAAACCTAAATCGGTCGAGCAACTTAAAGCAACCTTCTACTGGAAATTTGTCCGCTGCCAGTATGGCTACCAATTGGTAAGTCTATTTTTCAACTTTCTGCCAAAGACAAATTGACGGTACACTCGAGTTCTTACTCATCGACCACCAAAAACGGTCATTTCCAATCAATTTAGTTTCTGTATTTGCTCACCCGCTACATGGTGGCGCTGTAGTTGTATTAGCCTGAGATTCTTATCTATTTGTTTACAGATCGACATAGATTACCTATCTCTGACACTTCAAGCTGAAGACGTGGACCGTTCCCAAAGGTGGAGTAATACCATTACTGCGACGATTTCGTTCGCTGAGAACCGATCGCTGGACGAGCTCGGTGCTTCGTTGATCGAAGTACTGAAGAAGATCGATGCCAGCGAAGGTAAAGTTTCTTAGAACTAATAATGTGAATAGCGCGTAATTTTTTCTTTAATTTTACAGACTTGAAAACTACGTCACTCCTACTGCTGCTTAATCATGTTCTGCCACCACAAAAGCTGAAGGTTGGATTCAAACCATCTATAATCAACGGTCGAGACGACACGATCATATTTGTGAGCAGTGAGGAGGATCTGAACGACAAGCTCGAAGCATCGCAGAGGAAGTATCGAGACTACCAACTCGACGAAGCTCCCAAAGTCGTGTTTTTTGGATCGGCAACTGAATTGAGCGGAGAGTTTCGTTTGTACTATAACGATATTTGTTATAGATTACCGTCGGCGCGTCGGACGATTGACGTGTACATCAAGTTATGTACCGTGCTAGGCCTACAACACTCTCGCTTCTGCAAGCTGGTGTATCTTTTTATAACTGAGTACATCTACGAGCGGCCGGTAAAGGAGCGGTACGGTTTCATACAAAAGTTTGTATCGTATCTCAACAGCAGCTTTCAACACTAAAGAGGATGTTTACCTGTTTCATCTCAGCTTGCGCTGAGATTTTTCAATCAGCTGGCGCGTACATTGATCATCTCAAGCAAACTCATGTCGTTCCACAAAGATACCAGTTCCGCTGCACTTACAAAAATTGTATTATGGTACTGACGGATATGTACCGATTCCAACGGCATTTGCTGACCCACAAGGAAAAAATCATCCAAGTTATGAAAGAACCACAAGCAAACAATACATCTGACTTATTTATATCACCACCACAATTAGAGATCGCTCAACCGACTGACCAGGACGACTACACATTCGAAAAATCATTGCAAAACATTGACAGATCAGCATTAGCATTCAGTTTAAAGCTACACAACAAATGTAATTTAAGCAGAAATGACGTAATATCGGTCCAAGCAGATTGCCAGACACTCTACAGTCAAATAGTCAAAGAAGTTGAACAACTTCCAATGCATCTCGATCCCGATACGCAATATAAGTTAAATGCATATCTCCGCAAAATGGTTAATCCGTTCGAACTATTTAAAACTGATTATTCTTTCTTTAAACACTTGGAAAAGCAGAACCTTTTCAAACCTCCCACTGTAGCTGTGGTAGAGGGTAAACAAATTGTAGAGTCAGCAAGCATGGAACATAACTTAGAAATTGATAGCAACCAACACCTCCTTGCAATCATGGACATACACTTTCAACTTAAAAAATTTTTCGAAGCGCCCGGAGTTTTTCAGAAAACGATTGAACATTTACATAAACTTGAGCAGTCTAAGAATATCAGACATTTTGTGAACGGAAGTTGTTACCAAAAAGTAAAAATGGCCTATCCACATGATATTGTTTTTCCGTTGTCATTCTACTCGGATGAATTTGAGATTAATGACACTCTATCTTCGCACAACAAAAAACACACAATCTGCGGTTTGTACTACCAATGTCTAGTCACGCCGGAACAGTTCGCTTCAAAATTGTGCAACATTTTTGTAGCTGGATTTATAAAAAAAAATGACCTTAAAACTGTCGGATTCAACGCGATGATAGAAAAAGTTATAGAAAAGTTTAAGCAAGTGGAAGTAGAAGGTGTACTACTTAGAGTTCAGAACCAGGACATTTTGGTTAGGTTCCCGCTGTTGTTAGTGCAGGGCGATAACTTAGGAATGCACTCGATGCTTATGTTCTCCGGAAGTTTCACTGCTAATTATTTTTGTCGATTTTGTAAGAGGCACAAATTTGACACACAGCAAGATGTTGATGAAAAGGAAGAGGCTGTACGAACTGAACAAAACTATGAAGAAGATGTCAGTTACGGTATTCAAAGTGAGTCTGGGATTCGCGGCCGTACTGAGTTTAGTAAACTACCTTCATTCAGCGCAGTAAAAAATCTTTCGGTTGATCCCATGCACGACCTATTTAGCAGTGGAGTTTGCAAAATAGGTTTCGAAGCTGTTCTTCTTCATTACATAAAAATCAAAAAATTCTTTACTCTCGACCATCTTAATGTAAGAAGAAGACTACTTGGAAAACAATCGTTGGACAGTTCACTTTCTAGAATGCCCGATGTTGAATTTGACAACAAATCACATACTTATAAAATACGAACCACATCCGCAGAAATGCGTTCATTTTGCCATTTCTTTACCTTTATAATAGGACTCCTTGTACCGATTGATGATCCGGTATGGAATTATGTAAAATGTTTGGTAAACTTAGTTGATTTTGCCCTTCTTCCATCATTCAAACCTTCTGATATTGACAAATTGAATAAATTAACAAAGCTGCACCACGAACTTTTTCTTGAGCATTTTCCAAACGAAACACTTCGCCCAAAGCATCATCATCTGGTACATTATGGCCGGGTAATCAATGCTAGTGGTCCTGTAGGTAACCTTATGTGTTTCCGGCAAGAAGCGAAGCATTCCATATTTATAAAGTACGCACACATTGTATCTTCGCGGAAAAATATTAGTTACACTTTGGGAATGAAAGCTGGATTGCAGTTTAGTCATGACAGCTCGAACGAAGTTTTTTTCAAAGGCGATTCCATTGATAACTTTACGATAACACAACTTGAAACTCGATCATACTTTATGCATTTAATACACAGTGACATAGTTAACACTCACAATTCAATTTTATCTGCTTATAATTGTAAAATTCACGGTATTATCTATAAAAACGGAACATTTGTTACTTATACTCAAGACGATGTAACGGAACTGTATGAAATAGTAGAAATCCTGAATATTGATTCAAGTTATTTTTTAGTTGGACAGCTTTGGCAATGTGGAGGTTTCGACGATCATTTTTTGGCCCAAGAGGTTATAAAACCAACTTTATTACACAGATTGTTATCACTTAGTGAACTAGATGGACCGCCGATAATGATACACTCAATTAATCATAAACAATATTTTAGAATTAAGCGAGGTTTTTATAACGACGAGGAAGAGTAGGTATGTGGAAGGATCAAATGTAATAAAAACACATGTAATACTTATGATGTAAAACAATTTTTATTGTATTATTCTTGTATTGCCAGTAAAAAACGAATTCAATTGAATTATTTTAAATTGCATAAAAATGTATGCAATTTAAATTTATTCAATTGAATTCGAATGCTGCAGGTTATTTGATTTTAAATAAAATTCTACGTAAAAATTCAAAAGATTTTCTCTTGAAAATGAAAAGAAAAACATTTGATTTGTATGTGAAATCCTATCAATTTCAATATGAATTTCACATGATAATCATGTGCTATGGCATGTGAAGCTAACGTGTTTTTCATTATATAGAGATAAGAATTTCACGTGATAATCATGTGTGATGACACTTGAAGTATACTTGCTTTCCATATGAATCTAACGCGGCACGCGATTGATTTTTTTCATATGATTTACACGTGACATTCACATGCCAAGTCGTATGGGGCAGATTCATGTGTAAAACATGGGAAGTTGCTATGTTGGTTTCTTTCAGTGTAGTTTGCGATTGAAGGTAGATAATTTGTTTTTAATTCAGTTGTTGTTTTGGTAATTGAAATCAAATTTGTTGTTTGAATTTTATTGTTGTTATTATAATTGACGACCAATGTTTTGTTTTGAATTTGATGCAAAATTTGATTGTTATGGATTGTTGTTATTATTGATGATCATTATTTTTATTTTTTATTTTGGATTGGATGCTGGTTATTTTGGTAATTGAAGACCAATGTTAATTTTGAATAAGATAAATATTTGCTTCTTGTTAGTTTTGTTTTAAATTTAATGAAAGATATGCTTGTTGTGGCAATGACTTGATGCAAAGTCCAATAAAATCACAAATTACAAAATTTACAGGTTTAATTTTGATTGAAAGATTTGATTGTTGATGAGGGAATTAAAGCCCAATGTTTTGTTATGATAAGATGACAAATTTGCTTATTTTTGCGATAAATGAAAACCAATATTTTGTTTCGAGTAAGATACGAGGTTTGATTGATATTGTGGTAATCGAAAACCAGTTATTATTTTGAATATGATGATAGATTTGCTTTTTGTTGTGGCAATCGAAGGCCAAGATTTGTTTTCTGAATTTGAGTTTTGTTATTATAGAACGGTATTTTTTTCGGTTTTAAATTTCATGCAATATTTGATTGTTGTTTTATGATGGGCAATTTTGAGTTTTAAATTTGACGCAATATTTGATTGTTTATATGGTAATTGATGACCAATGTTTTGTTTTGAAGTTGATGCAAAATTTGATTATTAATTTTATGGTTAATGAAAAAATGTTTAGTTCTCATTTGAATGAAGATTTGATTGTTGTTATTATTGACGATAAATTTTTACTGTGAATTTGATGCAATATTAGATTGTTGCTTGATGCTGTGGAAATTGAAAACTATCGTTTTAGAATTCTAATGAAAATTTTATAGATTTATGCAGAAATTGACAATCAATGTTTTGCTTTGAAATTTGATTTGAGCAACGTTTTTTGCCGTTATAATTGATTAGTCATAGTTAATTTTGAAGTCTCTTCTGTGTTGGAGACTGACAAACCTCTGCGATGGTAGTCAGAAAAAAAGTCTCCTCTGTGTTGGAGCCTGACAGACCTCTGCGATGGTAGTCAGAAAAAAGTCTCCTCTGTGTTGGAGCCTGACAGACCTCTGCGATGGTAGTCAGAAAAAAGTCTCCTCTGTGTTGGAGCCTGACAGACCTCTGCGATGGTAGTCAGATTAAAAAAAAATGAATAATCTGTGCTGGAGTTCTTTGCGAAAGCAGTCAGATAACAATTTCCTCGATAAAGGAACCCGACAGACTTTTGTGATGATTTTTTTAAAAATAACTTCGCAGAAGGAGCCTTATGGATTTTAAAAATATATTGTTCAGCAAATCTTTTCATTCAATTAAGGACCGTCTTTAACATCACAAAAGAAATTGACCTAAGAAAATGAATAAACAAATTTAAATGTGAAAGTGAGTACTTTTTGATATCCACAAATAAAGCAATATGTATTTTGGCATTATGTCTGTGAACTACCTAAAAAAATGATTTTAAATTCATCGAATAGGACTAAAACGGTTGTCACTAACACTGGAGTTGTCCTCTCTTGAAAGATAAACCTCTAAATTGAAAGACGTTAATGATTAAGTATTCCATATTGATAGTTGTTATGGTTAATTGTTACTTTAATCGATTTACTCAGCTGTGATACAAAAGTTGCTTGAAACCCAACATTATTTCACAGGGAAGTAAAAATTTAAGTAATTGTTAACATGAATAATACATTATTAGTTAAAAAAAGGTAAAATAATTCACTTAATAATTAATTTGATGCATTTTTAAATAATAAATAAAGGTATGATTAATCATCAGAAATGCTTAAAATATAATTTAAAGTGTGAGAGCGTTGCATCACAAGAGAAAATAATACAAATGTTTAAATATTAATTTTGAGTTGAGAAGTATGAGTGACAATTTGAGCAACGAAAAAAAAACATTATTAAAAAAAAAAAAAAACTAGGAAATATTTATTATATTTATTTTTATTTTTCAATGCAATATCTGTTATTTGTATCAAAATGGTTCAAAATCATTCATTAATTTCGATAGAAATTATATTTTAACACTGTATCATTTTATTGAGTAAAAAAAAAAAACTTTCAGAATTTTAGTAATGTAAATATATCAAAAATTAAATTAAGAGAAACATTATTTTTAAATAAATTAAAGAAACTTTGGGGTTTTTTAATCGATTGTACATAATTATGAAACCAAACTTTTTCAAATTACATAACAGGAGTTTATCAGCAAAGAAAAAGTTAAAATTTTAAATAAGAAAAGAAATTATTGACAGGGATCGTAAAGATCGTGATTTAAAAAAATAAGTTTCTGTGAACAATCTTCTCAAGTAATATATCAAAGTTGCTTGGGACCCATTTTACATTACGAGAAAAATAAAACAAAATATTTAAATATAAAACATTAAAAAATCTTTCAGCTGTTTTTAGATAAGCAAGATACGTTTTGAAGGAAATTATGGTTAGGATATTGTCTCCTCCGTGTTGGAGCCTGACAGACCTCTGCGGTGGTAGTTTGAAAAATGTTTCGCCTGAGCTGGAACTCTTTGAGAAAGTAGTCAGATTGCAATCTATACATCTATGCATTACAAGAATAATTGAATAAAATATGTTTTTTGTTGTTATCTGATAAGCACAGTACATTTTGAAGGTATATATAAATAATATGACCTTAAACATTGTTTTGATCATGATTAAATGTAACATTGAATAATCTAATCTACGGTAATATCAAAAGTGCTTGAATCCATACAATTTGAGCTAAAATAAATACAATTTGAAGAGAAAATTAATTTGACATATAATAGAAATCGAATATAGCGGAACGGCATTTATTTCAGTTTATATATTTTATTTTTATTGCAACAATTTACCACATGATTTTGTTTTATTCATTAGAATAATATTTTCTGTACTATGTTTTGTTTCAAGATAAACAAAAATATTATTAAGTAGACACAACAGAGAAAAAAAAAACTATTCGGTAAAAACTATCGTTTGTCTGGTTAAAAGATCGCGTAAGTGAATATTAATAGAAAGTTCAAAATTTTTAATATAAAAGTTGAAAAATGTTGATACTACCATGCATTTACAGAACAAAATCGTTAAATCGGTAATTTTTTTTAAAGAAAGCTTTTGTGGCAAAAATAAACAACATTTGATTTTATTTTTTTATAAAAAAAAATGTATTTTGTGCAGCAAAGCACATTTTGAGCATTAATTGAATTATTTATATTATTTTTGCAATTTGCTTCATTTATTGAGATTGCTTTTCAAGAAATCATCTTAAACTGAAATATGGACTATTTTTTATTTTATAAAAGTGTACCGGTACTGATGAAAACAAATTCTTCGAAAATATTACTGATTTTGCATTTTAGTAATTTTTGCCATGATTTATTAACAGTTTCAAAATTAGTTAAAATGCGGTAATTTTTGATACAATGTTAAGCGGTGTTTGCACATCGGAAGGAACCGGTCAAGAAAAAATTCAAATGGGCAGCAGTAGAAGCGAAAGCAAGCCAGATAGGGTGAAGAAAAGCCTCAAGAAAACGCTCCCTCTCCTTTGTTCTGCTGTTCGTAAAGCTGTTTCTTGACCCCTTTCCTTCCGATCTCCATACTAGCCTTTATTTAAAAAAAAAGTTGTATGTTTTAGCTGTACAGCTTGGTTGCGAATAAATTACAGAAAAGTACACATACAAATATTGAAAATGAGGAAGGAATAAGCTTGCTTGTAGATCCATTTTGGGTGTTTTTGGGTATTAATTACAAACATATACTTTTCGTCACGTCTGCATTTAATATTAAAATCAGTTTATGTTTACCTTCAAGTCCCGTCTGGTGGATCAATCGGACGTGGCACTGGGCTTGGGCTCATAATCCATAGATCGGTTTGAACTCCGTGGCGGGCGCACATAAATTCAAAGTGTAAATTTGAGTAAAAACAATATCTGTGCCTGTCATAGTTTTTGTTTCAGATTTTTTTTTTAAATAAGTTAAATAAATTACCACATTGTATATATTTTTAGAAATGTTTATTCTTTGTTTTTTATGGTACACATAAATTTAAAACTTTAAAAACGCCAGAATTATGCTTCATTTGTTATTTAAGTCAGCAACATGTTAGATTTTTGAATTTAGAACACATTGTTTTATATTTCATATTCACAAAATGATAATAAATAAAAATAATGTGATTCCATTTCATTCGAAATGTTTAAAAAAATAAAAATTGCTTTTGAATTTGAATTATTATTTTTTTAAATCGTGTTGTTTCAGCAATGTTTGTAAAATTTGCTTTTTAATTTTAAATTACATAAAATTTAAAGAAAATCAGGTAAACAATCACTTATCTCGTTTGATTGATAAATCTGCGTTTATTTGAGAAATTTTTGTGGTTTTTGTTTTTCTCCTCGTTTTTTTTTTCTTATATTTTCAGGTGTTTTTAAATTTTCAACCTCATCAGCGCATTCCATTTCTACAACTCCTGCGATCGGATGTCAGTCTCTTGGACAACATAGATGAAACATTTCGAAGACTGCGCTTTCGTATTTAGATCAGCATGAAAACAAAGTCGAGGAACCCGACGAAAATCTTTTAGGAAATTAAAAAAAAAATTGATTGATTTAGCATTCATGCAATTTTTCTGTTAGGAATTATGATTGATATTCGTCATCTTGAGAGTAGAAAAGAGGGAGAATGTAGGGATTATGGGTTGCAGGATTGAATATGTAATAAATTATTAAATGAGTATTTATTATAAGATTGATATAATTCATAAATAAGAGTTAAGAGCGCAACAAAAAGTGCGCACCTTCATGAATATTGCCTTGTTAGCTGATTGTGGATTGAGTGCGAGAGCGCGCTAGCGAGCTGCGAGAGAGAACGACGAGCGAGAAAACAACGAGATGCGCGCGGCAGGCGAAAGAGAGAATGAAGATTGTCAAATCAGTTTTGTGGTTAATTTCTGTGGAATAAGACGTGTTGTTTGTTAATTGCAAAATATCTGTGTTTTTATTATAAAAGAAAGTCCCCGATCACGACAGTAAGTACAAATAAATGATCGTGTAAAGTGAAGTTATGGTAAGTGAAAGTGAGATCTGTCAATTCTGTCACTCTGTCAATTAGTCAAAATAGAATAGACCTCGAGGACTAGGGATGAGGATTGATAATTTAGAGTTGTTTTAATATAAGACTTTTTAAACAGAGGAAGCCCCATAAATTAGTGGAGCTTAAAAATATAGTTTGTAATCATAAGTCGTGTGATAGAAATCAATAGTCAAGAATTTTCCATCGGCAATAGAAAACTTAAATAATTTATTATTAGTTACAAGATGTTGCCTTTTTCTTTTTTTTTTTTTGCTGTCAATCTTAATATTTCCTGCGTTAGCTTATGCCAAAATCTATCTCGCTCGCATGCGTTTCAACTTTGTCGTAGAAAAGTTAAGTAGTGTTTATGCAAGCTCGTGCACTCGTTCAAACCCCTTTCTTTCATTTGTATATTTAGTTATTAACGTTAAACGGCTAAGAAGTGTTAGAGAGAACGAACGAACAACGGTGTCTAGTAGGGTGTGTGTGTTTGTGATAAGATTCGGTAAGAAACGTTTGTAACATGGTATAGTTATTCGCTTGTTCTAAAATGTGTCTTTTTTTTTTTGTTTGTAAAATTTCCCTACTGTAGAGCTCGCAAATACTGTGTCAGGTTTGTTTCATTTTTGTATCGACATGTTTACTACAATTTAGAAAAGAACCTTTGATTTAGCGGACAATGAGTTTAAGCCACAAACCGGTTTACGAAAGAGGGGGGGATGGTCACGAGGAGAGGTAGCTAAGGATATGTTGGCTACATTCGAGTTGGGACGACACACCAAAGTACACTTATACAATTTATTCTAGTGCCTGGTTAGATTACAAAAAAGAGGGGGGTTGAAAAACATAGCGATTAAAATTAAACAAAACTCACAAAAAAGGGTTAGCCGGCGTTGTGAGAAAAAGTTGAGTATGCTGCTGAGTCGTGCGTGAAATTATGCGCTCGTAGAGCGTGCTTTTAGCGATTTGAATCGATTGTTTTTCAAAATTAGAAATCCTTAAAAACTACACTAACACTACACGGTCGCGATCCAAAATCGTCCCTTCCACTTGTTTTTAGTTGCTACCAGAGCAGTTTGATTTCTTCGTGCATTCTTCTACTCCCAATCTCTCTCTCTCTCCCTCTCTAATCGTCAAAGTCGATATCGGAATCGTCCGAGTCGTAACCGCCGCGGATGGTCTTTTTCGCCGCGTACGTCGACTTCTTCTTCTTCTTGTCATCGGGGGGCGTCAGCAGGTCACCCTGAAAAAGAGAAAAGCATTGAATTAAATTTGAATGACCGCGGCTTCCCCTTTCTCCTCCTTACATTGTACTCGATCGCGCCGGACTGCGCGATCCGCCACTCGAGCATCTCCGTGCTAAAGTCGTCGCAGTTGCCCAGATCGGTGAAGCCCACGATGTAGTCCTTAGTTTTGCTGTCCTTGATGAGCGCTATGCTGGGGATCACCTTGATGCGCAGCCGCTGCGTCAGAAAGGGACACTTTTCCGCGTTCACCTTGCAGAACTTGGCCTCGAGGTGGCGCCCGGCCAGGATCTTCAGGTGCATGTCCACGATCCGGCAGCGGGGCGTCGAGTCGCGGTAGAAGTGGCACACGATGTTGGCGGACTTCTTGCTCACCTCGAAGAACTCCTTCTCGTCCGCGAGCTCCTGGTACTCGCCGTGACCCTGCAAGCAAAACCAACCGTTTTAGTATAAACTCCCCATTTTTAAAAACCTTTCACCCAGATCTTACATTGTTCTTCCACTCTTGCCGTTGGGCCGACTGCTTTTTGAGCTCGGCGATGCGCTGCTCGCGCAGCTTCTCCAGGTCCTCGCCACCGAGGCTGTCCAGCCGGGCCAACTCGCCATCCAGTTGCTTCTCAAGCTGCACGGCGGCCGAAATGAGTGAGTTCTGCAGCACTTGCTCCATGGTGGTGGTGGTAGTGTTTTACAAACTGTGTGCGAGGAGTATAGTTCGGTTGATTAGCATTAAGCATTGGGGTCCCCAGAAACACGTGCACTTTGAGTTTTACAAAAATATTTAAGCAAGATCCAATGGTTTTTCTCCAAAGTTTGTATGCAGAATTAGGGCGATTCGTCACACTTGAATACAACCCATAAGTTGCATGCAATATGACAAGGAACGAACCGCAACAGCGAATGAAGTGTGCGGATTGAGATGGCAAGCACAAAGCCAACTAACGAACGTTTATCATGGGAAAATTTCATTAAGAGAGGCTAGAGAAGCAGATGATAAATAATAAATAATAATAATTATTATTTATTAAACGTTTTCGGTAAAAACCGATCGGATATGATCGGAATGAACTTAAAACGATCAAATGTGATCGGGAATAATCGTGCGAGATCGTTTATGTTTAAAATCCATTTTAAAAAAAATCAAAGGTTCAATCGAATCTAGCCGTCAGCGAGGAGACATAATTCGATGTTTTCACTTAAACCTAAGTCCGAGTCTTAAAACTATTCCCTATTCTAAAGTTGAAACTATTAAGAAGTTTACGCGAGTAATGATTAAAACTTGGAAGGCAATCCAGCACAGTGCGTCAGAATTCAAACGCTACCGAAATGCTCAATTTGTTTCAAAATTCGGTAGTTTTCAGTCTAACTGACAGCAACGGTTCAATAATTGGAATAACCTTGGATGTAAACAAACAGTATATACCGCATGCTCTAGGATTCAGGTTGAGTGTGAATCGAGCTGTCAAATCTGCAACATGAAGATAAACTTTCTGTGAAGTTGCTGTGAAGTTTTCCATGGCACTACAAAAAGTTTAACTCCATGTTGCACGCACACACTATCACTTTTGATTTCTCGATAGAATAAGCTGCTTGTTTACATTTAAGGTTACGACCCTATTGAAAATTACTACGGATTGGTTCAACTTTTTAAATAAAATCGATTTTTTTTTTAAATATTTCCAAGCAAAATGTGCGCTTTTTTAACACGCACGTGAACTTCAAGTACCTAAATTGGGCCCTGAAGCCCTATGTTAATTTGTATGTACAACGGTAAAAAAAAGAATTAAAAACCATTTCTAATCGCTTTTTTTCATTTTAATACAAAAACGTTACTTAATCTACCCTTAGGTGGTTGGTGCCTTCCTCACATTTAGAGGGTAATGCTATCCAAAATAGATACAAAGGGCGGACCTTTCAGTGTTCTATCAACTTGATTCAAACTAGAGGTGGGCAAAAAAAAGAGCGAGCCGCTCAAAGAGCCGGTTCACTAAAAAGAGCGAACGAACCGTGGCTCACAAAAAAGAACCGCGGTTCTTTTTTAAACTCCGGTCTTTTGAAAGAACCGTTTCAAGATGGCATGATTTTTGTTATAAATATAATTTATTGAATTTCCAAAAATGTAGCATTAAATTTGTTTTTGAGAATAGAAAATGCAATTTCAAATATTTCAATGCTTATAAAATTAATCACAAAAGTAAATGATTTTATAAAAAAAAAAAAAGAAAACATTAAAGTATAACCGGAATACAAATTTGAGCATTTCAAATTGCATAATTTGTAAAATATTACCAAAAATCTACTGAATAGTTTAGAGATTTTGGAAAAAAATAAATCCTTTTGTCCGATTAAACTTTAGCGTTTATAGACTTTATCGATTAAATCAGAATGTAGAAAAGAGTTCACAGAATATTTTCTCTAAATAAAATATCAGCATTAGTTCAATTCTTGCAGAAATAAACGCATTTTAAAAAGTAATTTAATTTTTTTCCAGCATCCTAGATTTAAGATTGGATGCCATTCAATTATTCGAATTTTTAGGTTCGAGTAGAAATCTTGACATAGAGACCACCAAGATTTATGGTTTTCAAGGGCATCTTCTCGTTTTCAGTTTAAATGTTTTTTTATCAAATAATTTATTTAAGTCCAATGTGAAATAACTTATAAAATCACACGATTCTTAATAAAAACTTTTCATCAAAATTTTGAAAAAGAGCGAAAGAGCCGTTCAAAAGAGCGGCTCTTTTTGATGAGCGAACGAAAATGAGCAGCTCCTAAAAAAAGAGCGGTTTCGCCCACCTCTAATTCAAACCATCAAATTGGGTAGTCAGATCTTAGGGCTCTTATGTGCTTATAACTTTCGATAGGGTTGTCAGATCTGCAATCTATTGAACTCATTGAAAAGGTCTTTTGATTACCTATCCAACGACAAGTCGCATGATAGATCTGGATAACGTTTTTGTCAAAATATCTGATATCCAGCCTCCCAAAAAGTGCATGGATAACACTTAAGTGCGTATAACTTTTGATAGGGTTGTCAGATCTGCAATCTATTGAACTCGTTGGAAAGGTCTTTTGATTACCTATCCAACGATGGGTCGCATGAGAGATCCGGACAACGTTTTCATCAAAATATCTAAGATCCGGCGTCCAAAAAGTGTATAAATAACACTTAAGTGCTTTTCTTACAAAAAAACACCCTTTTCACATTCTTCCGGACTTTTGTTAAAATCATTTTTTAGCATAACTTTTGAAGTACTTAACTAAACTTTATAATTTTCAATAGCGACTTATGGGACCCCAAGACGGATCGAATGAGACCAAAACGGTCCAAATCGGTTCAGCCAGTGCCGAGATAATCCAGTGCAATTTTTTTTTATCAACATCCCACCACACACACAGACATTTGCTCAGAATTTGATTCTGAGTCGATATGTATACATGAAGGTGGGTCTATGAGGTAAAACTAAGAAGTTCGTTTTCTGAGTGATTTTATAGCCTTTCCTCAGTAAGGTGAGGAAGGCAAAAATAAATAAATTTACAAGACAATTTTTTTTTTCAATGGATCAACAATGGTGCCCTTGGAGCGAGCTATCAACTAGGACCTTTTCTGTCGAGAAGGGCCGCCATGTAAATTAAAAAAAAAATAATTAAAAATCAATTTTAAATCCTTTGCGGTCATACAAAGGGCCATTGTACTCAGAAAAATAAGCTTTATCGTTGGGAACAATAATATCACAAATTTAAGCTTAATTTTAGGGCCCAATTGCATAAAATTAGTCACAGAGAACGCGCTTCCCTAACACGGACGTGAATTTAATATACCTTTAAAATATTACATATATTTATGAAGTGAAATTTACTTATGCGAAACACATAATTTAATTTCCCGATAGAAACCAAACTTACACAAACTACGTTATTCAACGCCAATTTGGGTACTAAAGCCCTATGTCAATTTTTATATACAACGGTTAAAAACACGATTTAAAGCCATTTCTGATCACTGTTTTTAATTTTAATGCAAAAAAAAAAATATTGACAAGACAACATTTTTTCGATGTATCAACTATGGTCCCCTTGAAAAGAGCTGTCAAGTAGGAACTTTTCTGTCAAGAAGGACCGCGGGGTATTTTTTTTTTCTTCAAAATTGAATTAAAAATTAATTTTTAATCCTTTGGGGTCGTACAAAGGGTCATTGGACTCAGAAAAATAAGCTTTATCGTTGTGGACAATAATATCACAAATTTAAGCTTCATTTTAGGACCCAATTCGGTAAGGTCTACGGCATAATTTCTTAAACTTTTTTAATATAAATGTTTAACAAAGATACAAATACATCTTTTTTGTAATTGTAATTTATTTGGTAACGATATCCAGTTAGTTTACACTTTGTATCAGGGCAAGGAATTTTTTAATAGCAGTGATGTTAAGAAGCGCGAGGCTGTCATGCACACAAACCAAGTGCGTCATTTTCAATTTGATTTGCCGCAGACCTCTTGCTTTGAACATAGACCGGGTGGAGTGAAGAGAGCAACAAGCAAGTCTTCCTCAAGTACTGAACTAGACGGTAGTCAACGTTCTGTTCTAGCTCAAACATAGGAACATTTCCGGTTAAGCATTTGTCCTCTGTTGCGGTCCCAAGATCAAGGAACCGGTAGGAAATAGTCTGATTTGGAGAGTTGAAGGCAAGAGACCAAAATCGAAAAAAAGCACATGACTCATGTTTCGGCAAATTTCGCACTAAAAACCACTAAATTCAACCCAATTCCACCGGAAGTCGCCTCCCCACGCCCTAAATAACCGTTTACCGTCCGGAAGTACGTACCAATTTGCTGATCCGAGTGAATTTGAGCACTTTTTCCGGCTCCCGTTAGAAAAATGTTGCCGAAATCCGTGAAAACTCTTTCCTCTTTTTTCTCCCCTGCGCCACACACAATGACAGAAGCAGTCAAGTCAAGGCTCACTGATGCAAAACATTCGCGTGTGGGCGATTCTGGTTGGGGGTAGCAAGCAGGGATGCCAGATTTGCAGATTTCTCTGCAAATTTGCAGATTTCCGAAATTTGTTGCAGACAACTTTTTCGTTGCAGATTTTTGCAGATATTTTACCGATGAGGTTTGCAAAAAAAAAAATAATAATCCTTATGTGACAATTTCTTTGAATAAGTTGAGTAACCCAACAGTACATAGCATTTACAAATTTAGAATCAATCTTCTTAGACTTACGTCAAGTTTGATTACTGTCAAAATATGCAAGTATTCCGAATTTTCCCAACTATTTTTTTAATCACTGTTCCCAAGTGATTGTCGGAAAAAAATACAAATCAGATTGCGCGCTCTACAACATGGCTTTGGTGTACTCTACTGCAAGCTTTGGTGTACTCTACTGCAAATCTTGGTATTCAAAAGGTTGAAGTTGCTTGGCTTCAAGAAAATTCAATTGTAATCAATTAATTTCTGTTTCAGTAAATGTTTTCCAAGGTTTTGGCTATTGTTGAAAAAATGCTGTCCTAAGTTATTTGAAGCAAATATTGTTGTTTACTTCATTGTATTTTCAGATTCTTATATGGAACCATTTTGAAAACATAATGGAGACATAAATACCCAAGTAACATTTTTTTCCAGGAGTTCTATAAGAGCTCTTCAAGATAGCTACAGCATAGCAGTTTGGACCGCGGTAGGATAAAATTTTCTTCAAAACTTCTTCAGGAGTTTGGAAGAGTACTTGAAGAGAGTTTTATCCTACCGCGGTCCAAACTGCTATGCTGTAGCTATCTTGAAGAGCTCTTGTAGAACTCCTGGAAAAAAATGATACTTGTGCAAGTTCAATTTGAGTTTTAGCATTTTTTAAATAAATTTCTTCATGTTTTGTAATAATTAAGAATTAACGGTGAATTAGATTTTCTACCTCTGTTAATTTAAAAAAAAATATGAAATGCGAAGTTACATAAGATTTTCAATGTGGTTTTTAAAATATTTTTTTAAATTGCCTTCCATCGGATGGAGAAGTAAAACGTTGGTCCCGGTCTCAGTTGGCCGTTAAGTCATTCCGTAAGAGTCGTCCTCCTGGTATATTGTTATTATAAGATATAAGATTAAAAGGTAAATGTTCAATGGCAATTTCTAAATAAAACATTCAATTTAATTAAGATTCTATGATTCAAATATGATTTACATGCGTTTTTACCTAAGTCGCCAAAAATATTGACCAAAAAAATAACGAGTTTTTTCTTAAACATGCTTAACTGCAGCGATTAAAAGTTTTTAAAAGTTCAGTTTTCTTTTCGCGGGAAGCGAAGGTACAACATTGTTCAATCACAGACAAACAGACGTGACTCTCCATACAAATTATTTTTGAAATCCATCGTTCTTCATCAAATCACCAAATCACGGCGACGCCAGCGCTGCCTGGTGAGCTGATGCCGAAGTGCAGCATAAACATACCAATACAAACCCATTACTGTCATGTGCCATGTCAGTGTATGCGTGAGACAATCAAGCCTAAACGATTGTAAACATCAACAGCTGATCGAAATAATTTTGTTGTTGCTACTCGATGAAAAGAATAAAAATCAACACCGAAGGCCGAAGATGACGGTGGGTCGGTTCCGTTTCCAATAGCAGAACCTCATGAGCTAAATCATGCGGCTAAAAGTGGCAAAGATTCCTAAAAACGCTGCCGCAAAATTTACATCGAAACAGAATCACAGAAACTGAACTGGAAAAAGATTGAGTGGCGCATCATCGCCAAAAGACCAAAAGGACGACCAGCAGCAGCAATCTGAGCAGCAGTCCACGAAGGGTAAGCAGGTTGCTCCGAAGGAGATGACTCCACCACAGGATCCGGCTTCCTCCGCAGTAGCGGGCGCCTCAGCAGCAACCTCGACATCGGCAGGCAGTTGAGCAGGCCTACCGGGTTAATAGTGGGGCAAGAGGCTATGGCCAAGACTGCTCCAATTTTGTCCTGGAAAGCCTGGATTGTGATTCACGGTTAGAATTCCATAAATATGTGTGCTCTCATTTGCTGTTTCGCACGTGCTCACGCTCAACTTAAAAACAAAAACACGCTTCACACCCTTCACACACACTAAAAATAGACGGGCGAGCTGTCACGACAGCAGCGCCATCAGCGCCGGGTGAGTGGATGCCGAAACAAAATTGCATTTGAAATAACCGTTTTTGGAGGACGATGGTTCGGCACTCGAGTGTCCCGTCTGTTTGTCTGTGGTTCAATCTACATGACACTTATGTGTGAGAAAATATTCCGGAGTTTCTTTTTTCCATTGAGCCGGTACAGCCAAACTTTGTATATGATTTTGTTCAGTGAGTTTTGTTTTTGATAACATATTCATTTTTGTTAGCCAAAAAAACTTATGACAAACAGCTAGTTTCAATTTGTCAAAAAAAAACCTAATCAGTTATAAAAACATTATCCCAATTCAATCAACAATGATGTTGCAAATGTTTTTTTTTAGTTTTTGTCTCCGCTTTTCTTTTTTTTCTTTTATAACGTATAAACATGAATATGGAATGTTAAACGACTAATTACAAACGAATCATACATGAATATGATACCAAAGAAAGCTGCTCACTTTTTCTAATGATATTTTTAGCACTTTCTGCATTACTGTTTGTATTACAGTACATATCTACAGATTTTTTTCGAAGAGGTCCTATAAACATATGAAAGACAATAGCTTATAGGACTCTAGATATAAAAGAAAAAAATCTTGTATAATTTTGTCTGATGTATAGAGAACCTAAGGCATTCACATATAAAGAATGATTAGTTGTATTTTCAAGTCAAATGTTCAAACATTCTAAAAACATTTCAACATATATTGTTGTCCTGTTTTTAATTTTAGGTTTGTGTTTCGAATCATTTCAAAATATTTCTTTAATTGCACAAAAACGTCAGTTGCATACTTCTTTATTATGCCTTATTTTTTTTATTTAATTGGATTGATTGAAATAATTATGATTCTAAATTTTGGAAGACTATTTAAATTATTATTTTAGTTTTAAATTGTTTTCCCATTGAAAATTCGGTAGCAGTGCACACAATATGATTTTTTTTAAATAAATATCATTTTAAAAACTATTGCAATCGATATTTAAAAAGTAATTTTGGCTCACAGAAGGATTTAATGAAGATAAACTTAAAAACTTATAAAAATAAAATAAATCAAAGCATTTCTAGTTTTCAGATAGAGCACAAAGCATAAGTTTTGATTATTTTTTATATTGATAATGCAAACTATTTTTTTTTCATATTTTCAACCGATCCTGTTAAAATAAACAAATAAAATAACTAGTGTCGCAAATAAGATTAATTTATTTGGATTATAAGAAAGAAAAACAAAGATAAGTTACAAAAATGTGTTTATTTAATTTACTTTTATTTTGTTTAAAATTGTATTGCAATTGTTTTGTCGATTGCATTTGAATACAAATGGTCGTAGAAAGTTTATAAAGTTTAATTTCCTCAGCACAACAACATTTATAAAAAAAATTAAATGCACTTTTTGCGTTATTGTTAAAAAGCTATTCTTTTAATTTCTTCAAACAATATAATTTCAATTAAACAATATATTTTAAGGTGATTTCTTGACACATTTTCAAACATTTTTCAATGTTTTAAAAATATTGGCTTTTTAAAGCTTTTTCCTAACAAAATACATTGCTAAAATGTTTTATTGAAAACTACATCATTTTTTGCTTACTCATTTATAAGTAAATCAATTTTAAACAAATTCCTCAAGAAAAAAAATTTATGTTTCAAATAAACACATTCAAAACTGTTAGAAATTCAATATTATAGTCATTCTGTTCAATAATCCGAGTTTTTTTTTATTTTTGATATATTTCAATTTTGTACGAAATTGATAATTATGTTTTCGGACCAAAAGCAAAAACAGATCAAAACGACAGTTAAATATTTATTTATTTTTCATTTTTTGTTTTATTCAAGAGCCAAGTTTATCGAGGAGGAATATCGACAATAAAGTGTTGACTGTCATGTAATTTTTTTAAGAGAACACATACAACTAGAGCGTCCAATTTCCCGTCCTGGGAAAAAAAATTCGAGAGATTTCCCGAAAAAAGAATATTTCCCTTTTCCCGAAATTCCCGAAATTCTATCAAAAGTATTATTTTTTTGAACTTTTTGGAACATTTTTTTAAATAAAAAATAATGAAATACCATTTACCATTTAAAAATAAAGTACCCCTTCCCACCAAGGTCAAAATTTAGATTCTTCTACGTTTTTGTTTACCATGACCAAATTAGATGCAAATTGAATTCATATCATGAAATGTCTCAAAAAGGGTTGTGCTAGAAGAATTAGGTTAATTAGTTTAAAATTGTTCGAGAAATTTTAGTTTAAAGTTGAAAATTTATATGGCACTAAGAACGCCTACGCCCTTGTAGTAAGAGTTTTAAATGTGAAACTAATGAACTACTTTTTTGCTATTAAAATGATTTCAACCGAAGGTTGCATCATTTAAAAATCATTGAAAAATTTCTTCGTATTACACAAAAGCGCCAAAAAAAATGCAAACATTCCTTCAAAAAACTCGCTCCAAATATTTGAAAACTTTGAGGTGTGATTGCATAAAAATTGTATTTCAAGTGAAAAAGATTATTTTTAAGGCAAATTAAATGCCTATCTATTTATTCCTGAGCTCAAACCAGTGAAATTTGTTCTGGAAAAAATATTTTTATTGCAACTTAATTATCAATATTTTTCTTTATTATTTTCTCTCGAACTGGTCACAAAGACAAATTTAAAAGCATTTTATTGTTTTTGGGCATGAATTAATTTTACTCACTGTCCAAATACTGTGATTAAAAAAATCATACCTACTTTTAGAAAAATACAAATTCCAATCAGTGTTAATTAAAATTCAACAGTTATACTCCAGGATGTAACATTTGCAATTTAGAGATTTGGAGAACCTTTCAACTGAGATCAATTCATAAGCCTTTACAGAGAGGGTACATATTTCTTAGTTAAGATTTTGCTAGTTGAGTGCTCTTTTAGGGAAAGTAAATTTTGAGAAAAAAAACCCTGGAAAAAAAACTTATTTCTTAATATTTTGTATGATTATAAATTTAAAAAATATATTATCATGAAGTCGTATGTTTTTTACAGGCAGTCAAGGCATTGGTTGATTCTCACACTTATTTTAACCATTGCTATTGCTATTCTATACAATTTTGTTGCAAAGTCAGATCAATTTTTGTAAAATTTAAAATTTTCAGAGAATTCACCTTTTCCCGAGAATTTTGTAACCCCGGGAAATTGGACGCTCTGCATACAACCCAGACTCGACTGATCAAAGTTTTACTTTAATGAAGTTCTACAGATTTACTTGTGATAATCAAACAAATAAACACAATATTTAAAAAAAAATATTTTATTTTCTTTTTCTTAAGTTGTTGCTCTGGAAGTTTTTTAAGAATTCATATTTTTACTAACTTATTGTTCCACACATTTTCAGCATGAGTTACTTTACAAAATGTAGAGCTAGGTTTCAAGTTTTTTTTTATGTTTCAGAACATATTGTGTAAAATGCCTAAAGGGTAAATAATACTGCACGAAATAAAACTGTCGCAAATTTTATTTTTACTTTTTGTTAAGTTATTCAAAAGTATCACAAAATAGGCAGAACTAAAACCGTGCCGAAATTATTTAATTAAAATTATTTTAGATGAGTTTTTTTTTCTAAATTTTTGTTCTCGAAAAACATTGAAAACTTAAAAAGTATATTTATATTAGCCTAACCTTGAAAAGTAAAACACAATGCAATTCGATCCAGACTTTTGATCATGCAGGTAAATAAGATTTAATTAAAGCTACAGTACATTTTATTAAGACTTTTTCAAATTACTTGAAAATACTGTAAATAATTTTAGCAAAATAGTTTGATTTCACACAGATTTAAGTACATAAAACATATATGTGAACGTTTTTTGGGTTAAACACCATAATTTTGTTAAACAGAATTGTAGAATACGAATTCATAAACCTAGTTTTGCGTGTATTTGAGTTTGCAGATTTTTGCAGATTTTTGAAAAAAAAATTGCAGATAACTCAAAATTTCATCTGGCATCCCTGGTAGCAAGAGAGCGCACGATTTGTGAAGAAAAGAGATAAAATGTTGACAAGCTGTCAAAGAGGCACAGCGCTATCGCGGTGGAGAGAAAAGAACATCGCAAGAGAGTGGAAGCGCGGGTTTAGGGCACTCAGCGGGAACTCATTTTTGTGCTGAGGGGTACACACACGCTAAAATGGAATAGTTGTTTTTTTGGGTGAAAAACGACGATGTTTCGGATGATCTACACGGAGAAACGGCATTACACTTTTTGCAGTTCGATTTTACACCGCTGACAAACCGTCTAAAACCGGTTTTCAATTCGAATTCTTAAACATATGGTACGTTCGTTTGAAGAGCCGGTCACTGAGTGAAAAACACATTCTATTTTTCATATTTTCAATTAAAACCGTTCATTTTAATCATAAATTTGTACAAAATGGGCATAAAGTGAAAAATGTGGCAAAATCTGTCAATAATTGGCCCAGAGAAGAATGAATCTTTAATCTGGCTGGCACTTGAAAAACTCACAGAACCGGCGCCGGGTTCGACACCCTCCCGCGTCTCAATAGTTGGGTCATAGGTCATTCCGGGAGTAGAAGAAATCTTCCTGGAGTAGATACAGACGAAATAGCACAATCACACATGCAAATTGCTTCTTTGTTGATATTTTTAACGGGATTAACGAAAAATAAAACCACACAAATAGTTTAAAAACTAAGTTTATTTGATATATTTTTATGTTTTTTGACATTTTACATTTTTTTTGTGGGTTTTCTACAAAGTTTTTCTTTTGTTCTTTACTTTAATGTCTATGTTTTCACCGAACTTCGCTCACATCAATTTTATGTTAAAATGATTATGATTGTGATAATTTTACAATTACACCAAACTCTTCATTCTTTATATGTTGTGTGTTTGCATTCAATTTTCATAGATCGATCTGTTTCCAATATTGTTTATGGTTTGTGTGGGAGTTGTTCGCTTACTAAAACTAAGATACGTTTGCTTTCATTTGCCACAACTAGCCTATATCTGCAAGATGGGTCACCGTAGTTGCTCAGGGAAGATCTACTTTCGCTTTTGAGCAAGGATCTTTTTTCTTCTTATTGCAATTTATTTACCTTTCTTTTTAATTGTTTTCCGATGATGCTTCTTAACCCAAAAGGTACTAACAACAAATCTCATATAAATTTAACCGTTACAAACTAAAATTGTAGATTTAAATGAGAGCAATTCTCCACGAAAATCCGGGAGATGGTTTTCTTACTTGGTGTTAAACCTTTTTTTGTAAGGGCGAACGGACCAAGTTTTATCAACCGATTTCGGAGAGAATTGCTAAAGAGTGGATTTTTGGAGATTGTTAAAAAAGATTTAAGAGCGACGCGGTTTTGCCGAATATTTTAAAAATACGCATTTTAGCTTTATTTGTAATCGGTCGAAGAACGCGCGTTCGGTTCTTCTTTACGCCACCCCGCTTTTTTATGGTGTGCTGGACTTACAAAACATTAAAAAGTAGTGTTTTTTAAAGGTGTGCCCTCACAGCATTCGGGAGTTGCGGAAAAATGCAACACTTGCATCGAAATAAAGGGTGTGGTGGGGGGCAAATTAAAAGAAGAGAGAGAGTAAAATTACAATACAAAATGGGTCACTTTACATGATGACACAACGCCGCTGCTTGTCGGTGACGTCTTTGACCTCGACCGAGTCCTCTTTGGCCTCTTCGGCGGTGGAGGCATCTTCGCTGGCGGGGACGTCGGTTTGGCCTTCCTTGATCGTGGTGCTGGATTCCTCCGGTTTCTGCTCGGTCTTGTCGGCGGTTTCCGCTGCCGGTTCGACTTCCATTTTGTTGTCAGCGGCGGCTCCACCGGAGATGTTGGCCGTGGTCGTGGTGGCTTCAGCCGTGACGACCTTGCCGACGAGGTCCTCCTCGGTTTCGAAGCTGCGTTTGGCGACGGGCGTGCTGGCGTGGAGTCGGACCCGGGAGAAGCGGTTCTTCAGCATGGTGACCGGGCTGGCGACGATTCCGAGGAAGCCGCTAAAGTCGAGCCGGGTGCGTTTGGGGCTGTCGGTGTGTTCCTTAACGTCCAGCGCGTCGGAGGTCGATTCCGGGGTCATGGCCTTGCGCTTGCGGGACGAGCCGGCGGGGGTGCGCAGGCTGTCGTTGTGGATCTCCGAACCGACGGTGACGTTCAAGCTGGACGAAGAGTCGTTCAGATCGGCTGTCGGCTTGCGGTACGAGAACTGAATATCGGTCAGGGGACGCGTCGAGCGACGGCCGGAGATGGCGCGCAGCGGCCGGTTGAAGTCAACCGCCGGGGAGGATTCGTTTGACTCAGCGTGCTGTCCCTCGCTGACGGTGCTCAGGTTGACCACGGTGCTAGCGTTGGCCACGGCCACTGCTTCCTGTGCCACCCGGAAGGGACTGATTCGAGCCCGGGTTGGGGGGCCTCCCTTCAGCAGCTTGGACTTTCCACCGGTGCGGGGTGGCATTGGCGAATCCTCGTACTCGGACGGTTCCACAACCAGCGACTCCATCTCGTCTCCTTCGGCGGTGAACCCTTTAAGGGTCTTCTCTCCGACCAACGAGTTGTCCACCTTCTTTTTTGCGGGTTCCGGCGCGGCTTCCTTAACCTCCTTTGCAGCAGAAGCAGCAGGCTTCTTCGGCGAAACCGTCTCCGGCGTCTTGACCTGCTCCACCGGAATGCTCTTCTGGGGAGTCGCTCTTGGGCTAGCCTTCGGGCTGGCCTTGGTCTCCTTGCGCGGAGATTCCTTCACCGCCTCCTCGTGCTTGCCGTTCGTGTCCTTGCCATTGGTGACTTCCTTCTTTTCAGCAGTGGCCTTCGGTGGCGACGCCACCTTCTCGTCGCTAACCAGATCGACGATGGCCACGACGGGTGCGGACTGCGGCGTAGCCGGTGTGACCGTCACGGTTGGTTGAGTTGGTGCCGGGCTGGCTTTGCCCGAAGAAGCCGCCGGGCTGGACTTGCCACTGGAGGAACCCTTCAGCGAGAGTTTGTTCCCTGATGAAGATTTGTTGCTGGTGCTGTTGCCGTTGGTGGGCGGAGTTGGGGTGGCGCTGGCCGGCGCCGCCGGTGGGGTGGCCACCAGATTTTGGTACACCTGTGGTGTACGGCGACCGGACGGAGCGGCTGCCGGTTGGCTTGACTGGACCTGCAGTGACATGGCGTGTCCCTTTTTTTTAGCTGATGGAAGATCTGAAAGAGAGAGAAGACGAGAGGTTGTTAGAAGTTGTTGTAAAACTGATAACATTTTTTGCAGTCAATTCAACTAATTTTGGAGGGTCGTCTTGCTTAGAGCTAATTCGAACCTGCGAGAATTCGGAGATCAAGTGATTACAGGCTCAAGCAGTTTTGCATTCTTACCAAACATTAAACCCTCATTCAAAACAGCTTTGTCCGTCCCAACCCAACAAAAAAAACACGTGACACTTTATTGTCTTTCGACATAATGCCCTCCGCTCGATTCTTGGGAAACCATAAATCGGCATCTCAACAATCAAACCACCCAAAAGAAAGAAACACAATCGAGAGAACGTTCAGGTCGGTTCACGATCAACTCGTGAAACCCGTCAAAATCTCGCTCCATTTTAATTTCCGAATGAAACTTGGTTGGGAGATTATTTGAAACAAGAACCGCGCGCTAGCCGCGAGCAGCACCACAGTTATTAAGCATTTACAGACCGGCCGCCGGCCAACGCCGGTTCATTCTAGCCGGCAAATTTCGTCTAGAAGAGTTGTTTTCACCTACACACACAAACACGCTTGGCCAACAGGTCGGGCGACTAGCCGAAGCGGCATTCTTCCTGTTTCGTACATAAGCGCGAGTGTTTTGCTGTACGAGCAAGTGTGGGTTGACCGGCACACGTTGATTGGTCTGTGAATGTTGCACAACCCATACACGGAGAGAAATTGGCCGCACCGCGGCATGTGTGTGCGCGCACGGTTCTCTTTCGGCGCGTTTATGTGCGCTCTTTGTTGATGATGATTAACGACCCGTATCTGAGAGTGGTGCGCGAGTTCGGTATATATATTATACATAAACAAGTGAGAATCATTGAAGAAGGATTGGCAACCCAAAACAAACGTTTCGATGTTGGCGAAATGGTGACCGAATTTCAGGCGTTGCCCTTTCGGTTAAACGATACATCCGAAACACCTTGGGGAGTCATGTTACAACAGTCGAAACGAAGGGTAATATATCACCATGTGGAATCCGAGCATCGCTATCAGAAACGTGCGTTTCCCAAACACGGACTTAGCATTCAAAGTACCTCCAAAAAGGCGATTGTATAATATCTCGGAGGTAATCGAATAACACGTCGGTGTTGAGAAAGTCATGTATAGCAGTTCTTTGATGCATGTTTTACAAATTTAGTTCGAGCCTGAAATAAATGGAATGTTTTGAAAACTTTTCTGATTATTTACATTTCTCTCTGTTATAGACAATTATCATTTTATCCAGACTTCGAGCGGAAATCGTCAATTTCGCTGATGATAAACTTATGCTCTTTACCATTGAACTGCCTTGTCTTAATTCATTTTTACCAGCAGTCACGTGTTGCTTGTTCATGTAGATTTAACATGATTCAACCAATGAACAATTGATTTAGCTTGGTCGATTGATGATCCTTTCATCAGCAGTCTTGTGTCAAGTGTTAAGTAGTTAAACTCTGGATTGATCAGAATGTTGTGATATACATATTTTTTTATGCTGGTCGTCTTTAGATCCATCTCATCTTTAATCATTAATTTGCATATACTGCACGGATAACTTGTAAAAAAAATTATTCAAATTTGGATCCAGCAGATAATTTGCTACGTCTTTCTGAACCTTTAACAATTTATAACATGAATCAATACATCTGGAGCAACATTTGAAAGAAGCGGTACGACAGTGACTGCTCGTCCCATTTAAACCAGGGTGGCCACCAGATTTATATTTTCAATTTCCCGGTTTTCACCCCAGACCAGAAGGAATTTTCCGGAAAGTTTTTTAAATCAAATTACAATGTTTTTTAGCCTAACGTTAGTATCAACATATCTTTTGAACGCATACATTTGGTTCAAAGTATGAATTCCTCAAGAAAGCTTTCAAATATCTTGAGTACAAAGTAAGTAAGTTGTAAACGAAGCCGTTTTTTATCTGTTTCCAATCCAAACCTCTAATTTCCCTAATGATGCTCTACAGGTTTGACAAACTCAAAATAAAAAAAAACGTTTTTGTTTTTTAGAATAACATAAATTATTACTAGAAAACAGGAAGGAAATGTAATTTACAATTTATTAATTTTGTAGAAATGATTTGCAAACATACATTGTTCTCAACAATGTTCAACAACATTGTTCTAAATGCTCGTAATTTTTTTTTTTCGCGAATTCTTTATTTAGAATAACAGGAATAATAATACAGTCGTCTCTCTGGCTGTCGATCTTCTCGATATCAATATTGCCCCATGTACCGATGAATTCTTCAGTCCTTTGAACTGCATACTTCGATTGTCTTTATTCCTCGATATTTTCTCTTGCTTGAAGGATCTCTTCCTCGACGGTCCGTTGGATTCTATTTGCTCTAAACATCTATTCCGGTTGTCAATAATTTCATTTTCTCATGGCTTGCATAGACATTTTTCTTTGAGAAACGAAGCTTTGAAGGTTGTTTGACATTTCTTTGTTTTTGTTTGCTGGACGTTGCCATGAT
The DNA here is from genome assembly GCF_016801865.2 of Culex pipiens pallens. Taxonomy (NCBI): domain Eukaryota; kingdom Metazoa; phylum Arthropoda; class Insecta; order Diptera; family Culicidae; genus Culex; species Culex pipiens. Next base: position 122,528,241 of record NC_068937.1, read on the forward strand.
TCTCTCCCATAACTGGTCAGCAAGAAAAAACTAATTTCAATCGAGTCTTCATTTTGCATCGTTCTGTAAACTATTGCTTCTCTTCCTCGACGGTCCCTTTGATATTGACAACCAGAGAGTCGACTGTACAGAAAAATTGTCAGGCGGATTCCCGAGTTTTTCCCGGTTTTCTCCCGGTGGATAAAAATCCCGGGTTTTTCCCGAGGTGGCACCCTGATTTAAACGCGTGTAATGAAAGGCCATAAGAGGAATGTCGTTCCACCCCATTCAAATGTTGCTCCAGGCATAAATCATCTAATGTACCATTGACATCGATGAGCTTGAAGTTTTTTTTCACTTTAAGATCGGCCTATACACTCAAACCCCGATGGTTTGACACCAATTGTTGTCGAACGAACGGGGTAACTTTTAAGTTTGACACCCATTTTACACGGAGTTCACACACACTACTGAACGTTTGTTTTGATAGTGTGCGTAAGCGCCGTATAAAAAGTGACAGTTTGTCACTTTTTAGTTTGACTTTGACCAACCAACGGGGTACAAACCAAAAAAGTGTCAAACGAAAAAGTGACCAACCACCGGGGGTTGAGTGTATTCTATCAATAACCATGAATCATTCTTCATAAAACCTGATTAAGATTCAGCCATCAAAAACATTCTCGAACCTCTAATCAGCGATTGCACCCAGGCATGGCTAAGCATCTCAGCATCGACAATCGACGCAGCGCAGCGACGAGAAATCCCTCTTCCAGTCTCGCCCGCCACACAGAGTCGACCGGGAAATTGGAACCCCGTTGCAGCGGATTGCATTACATCTCGTGCACTTGACCACAGCTCCACGTTCGTCTGCGACTTTGTTGAGCAAGTGTGCGGTGCAACGGCGTTGACATCGAATTCCGTGCATCACACCATCTCGGTTCGCCGCGGTAATTATTCAATTTAAGAACCTCGGACACACTTCGCCACGCGAATGTGTATTGGTGAGCATAAGCCACTCCATCATAGCCGCTCGCTGCCTGACTTATCTCGTGAATTGGTTGAGGTTGGTTTCTTATCGTTTTTACTGCTACTCGTTCATTTCTCTTTATTTTGCTTCGTCAGTTTCTTCAAATCAAATTTGCTTCTGACTCCCTGCATACAAGCATAAAGTATATGGAAGAAGGCGGCTTCGCCGCTCGCACTTGTCTACTAACGAGCTATAAACAAAATTTGTCCGCACGTTATTTGTTTTATTTACCAACGAGACTCAGGTGGTGTTTACCATCATTTATCACTTCGCGCTTGGTCAATCGGATAGTACGTACGCACCGCCTTTTTTCGTGGTCCTCAAATATATATCTCGCTCACAAGCTTCAAACAACATGATCGCTCTCCGCCTAAAACTAGGATCTATTTTAAAACATATATCACCGCATAGGACATCACGGCATTTCGCCGAACCGACTATCTCAAACTAGTGGGTACAGGACCAACACGGCTTAGCTAGCACACTCAGGCTAACGCGTGTTTTTAAATTCATCTGAACTTTTCTTCTCTCGCTTATTTGTGTCGTTTTTTTTCGCAAATGTGCTCTCGCCACAATCGGCTTTGACGACCAGCCAAGGGTTTAAAAATAGCGGCCCAGAACCTTGGGAGGCGATCCCAACACTGCGAGGAGCGCTGACCGATGGGCTCCGCAGGAAAAGTGTTTGTGGGAGTCAATTACTGCGATGCTGTAACAATGGCGCCTGCCCGAACTAATTGATTGTCTTGGGCTAATCTAGGTGATCTTGTTTAAAAAATTCCGTCCTGAATACAGCTTACGAATGCAAATCGGAAAAGTCGAAACTGTTTTTCTGATTGTTTATTTTGTAATGCTGTACCACTACCACGCTTCGTCGACCACGGCGTGGTCACATCGAGTTTGTTGGGAAAGCAAATATTTACTTTGCCCGAGTGTTTGCTTTTGGAAACGAATTGTAAGATAGACAGATATCAAGTGGAGGCAAACGTAAGCTAATTAACGCGGGGCCATCGTTCATCTAAGCTGGCTCCGTTGATCAAATCGAGTGGATAAACGGTTGGGTTTGGAAACTGCTGCAACGTAGAATGCTTGCTTCTAAATAGCTTACAGAAATCGCATCTCTAATACGGACGTAGCATTCAAGTACTGTTATGTGATGCCAACCCGAAATGACTAATGCATTGGTTCAGTAATTTGGTATAGCATATTACTTCGATTTCACTGACAATAATCATGGAAATTCTTATTTCTACTATGCAGTAGGTTATTTTGAATAGTCCACACTGAATTAATGATCTTGAATGATACTTTTTTCCTTCATTATTACCGAGGACCACTGGGAAGGACGCTGGCGGACGACGTCATTCGGACTTGGCGGAGGGTTTCTTTTTATCGGCACACACACGTCCTCTAGCCCGTGATCACAAACACGGATCTTGACCGGTATTTTTAACCCCAGGTCAATCAAATTGGTAAAAGATCGCGACAGATAAAGCGTGATGACCTGATACGCGAACGTGATCCACAACTCAGGAGTTCCAAACCTAAATCCCATATGTTTTACAGTTTTACAAAGCATTTTTCATCAAAATACACTGATAATAATCTTGAAACTTCTTTTTCTTGAGGTTTTGTAGACTTTAACAATCAATGGACTTGAATGATACTTTTCTTCATATTTTTAAGCAGTTTTTTTTCCCCAGAACTGTTTTTTTATCGTCTACATTCATCTAATGATTCGTAATGATACTTTTTTTTATCTGATCAGCAATTTCTACAATTAGTTAGGTAAGATTCCTCTAGTCTGAAATTGGTCACCTCAACAACAATTAAAGACGCCAAAACAACTATCCTGCTTTTTCGGCGACTAGACGACACCCAAAACTCGCGCCGACATTCAGGTAAGTTCTTCAACTTTGGCGCCCTCACATCTGCGACCGGAAATTGGCCCGAATCGTCTGCCAGCGATCTTCACTACATACACTGTTTTGCCTGCCTTTCGGCGTCGAGGCCATCGCACACAATTTACGCTCGACTGGCGACGACACTCCCGAATCGGCGCAGAGCTGCCGTAGTAACACATCCGAGGCTTTTTGCTTTTGTCTACCTTCTGGGACAAAAGGGCGGCGAATCGGGGAGGAATCGGGGTCAATGTGACGTAACCGAGTTTGGCGAATCGCTTCATCAGTCGCGGCAGCGTGAATTGTTTGCGTATGGTTTGATTTTACTACGATTCTATTGAGTTGCTATCAACGGGACGGGGAAATAATAGCAGCTGGAAGTTTGTCACGAGGCACGTATCGCATGAAAACAGGTTTCTCTGGAATTTTTCGTGCGGAGCTCTCTGGTTTCACAGGTAGCTTAACAGCTAATGAGCTTCGTCTTTGCGACTATTAGAGTCGTTTTTCTTGTTTTCAACGTTTTTTGTTTGCGTGCAGAAATCTCTAAAGTGGACCTTTCTCTTATGTCGCGCTTCGCGCCAAAAACAGCCAAAACATAACTTTCATCCGAGTATAAAAACGATTCCGGTTCCATCAGCAGTCACAGGGTGCCTCTTTTAGTCCTCAACTATTTCAGTTTATGCAGTCCAGCGCAGGCAGGCCGACACTCTCTTAGTGTTTCGCGCCCGTTGATATGTTTATGTACACATCAGCTTTCTTCTTTCTCTTTTGCGACTCTTTCAGCCGAGGTACAGCCGAGACGGCGTGATTTTGTTGTTTCTCCTTTAAAATGCGGTTTCGCTGACGGTGCAGCAGCAGGTTGCAGGCTGGTATGCTGCCAAGTTTGTAGCCTTCGTCACGTTCTTCTCGGTCTAACGGACTTTGTAGTAGATTGTCGTAGCTTCTTCACCACTCCGCTGGACATTATCATAACTGTCGAGAGGGGTTTGATTATACAATCAGTGCGTGTAGCCGCTATCTCTGGTAGTCGCGTCGAGATATCAGCGACAGTCGACGAGTTGTGCGTGTTGGGACGCTCAAGATTTGGGTTCTAATAATAGTCATCTCACAGCGGCGATGATGAGTTGAGATCTGGTCAGTTAGTAGCTACCACCTTAGCTCGCATCCTCTCCAAACATATCGTAAAGTTGGGAGGCCTAAGTCCCAGCGGTAGTAGTACACATAGAGATATTTATTTTCTGTTTCGATTCCCGCCAGAGTGGAGTGTCGACGAGGAAAAGTTGGTTGAACTTTCCGCGTGGCTCGCGGCGGCGCGAAATGAATGTATGATTTTTTTTTTGCTGAATGCTTGCTGCTGGTGGGGGATTGAGATGGATTTCACGCGTAGATTTGATGATGGAAATGAGTGCGGGGGTGTGTGTTGAATGATGATGCTGAGCACGTGATTTGGGACTATTCAAGAGTTTTAAAAATACTAAAACAATTAGGGCTTAGAATAGGGGTTACAAGACTCGATGCAAAATCAGAAATAATTAAACAAAGCAGTTAACCTAAATAATGTTGATGTACAACAAGAGCACTCTATGTACAGCCACAGAATTTCGCAGTTTGGTTGCCACCACAGTTCGCACACTTGATTAGTAGTTTTGTTGCTGGTCGTAGTTGACAGATGTGAACTTCAAGTACCAAGAATGCAGATCATTGTCCAACAAAACTAGCTTTTCCCAATTGCACAACAACTTTTAAATAGTTAATTTCCAGTTGAAAAAGCGTTTCCCTAACACGGACGTGAACTTCCAGTACCTAAAATGCATTACATTTTGTAACTCTCGATGAACTTAAATAACATGAACTACATTATTCAACGACATTTCGGTTATGTCACAACATAACTTCTTGACTTTTTAAAATTTCATTTCTTCCAGTTTTGCTTTTCTTCATAACAGTAGTGAATCCGTCATTGCCATCGTCCTCACGGGGTCGAAAAAAAATGCTTTTTTTTATGTTTTAATCCTCATTTAGCCCACCTTGCACGCTCTCGGCACAGGTTTCCTTGGTAACGGTGAAAACTGTTATTTTCCTTTTCCAGCGTCACTTTCTAGCTCTTGTCAGGGTGTTGAGCGTGTTGTGTGCCACTTCAATCAACCAGCACAACTTCCGGTTTGATCTAGCCGTTACAACCGGACCCGTAATTAAGGCAAACCTCGCCTCGCACCAACGCAAATCATCCCGTCTAGAAGTCAAATGGGACACAAAGAGCCAGAAAGAAGATGAGTTTTGTTTCATTCTTCATCCTCTCTCTGTTTTCCTCTGTTCCTCCTCCACATAAAATTGCGCCCCTCTCTTTCATCCTTTTTCGCGTCCGCCACTGCGCTCGGCTCTCTTCCCAAAGAAGTCCTCGCCAAATGAGTTCCCTGTTGGCGGACGCCATTTTCGAACCCGCGGAAGAATCTCAACGATCCCTGCCCCGGAATCTTTGTTCGAAGCGCCGGCCGGGACAACACGAATCCTTTCCGAGCCCTTGAATCTGCGTTCGAGGACGGTGGAATCCGTTGACATTTCGTTAAATTTGCTTTGCTTTCGTGAAGGGCTAAAAATAAATACCGCGCGGCAGAAGAGATTTTCTTTACCTCGATTTATGCTGCGACCTTTTCGGGTTGAAAATTCTCTTTCAAGCAAGCTATCCGGCTTTTCTGCTGCAGGTAATCCTTTTTGTTTACGGCAAATCTGACAAACAATTTACACGGCGACACTTTCCCACAGTTATCACACTTTTCGAAACAATTTTCACGAACCACCAGAACCAAACGCGCAACGAACTTTTGCTTCTTTCTTCTTTTTTTTTGCTTTGGCAACACACACGGGGACAGCCAGAAATTCAAAAAAATAACGCGCACGAGGAAAACAACTTCACGACCAAACGGACCGACGCTCACAACACAACTGAAGAAATTTGTTGGCCCTTCCTTTTTGAGACGAGCACAAGCAGGGAACTCACGTCGCGCGATGAGAGTGAGTGGAAAGGAAATAGACGAGAAGGTCGAACGAAGAGTGGTAAAGTGACAGCCGGGGTTTACACCCTTACCAAAAATCATGATTTTTTGAGTTCCAAATCCCACTTTTCATACGAATTTTTCAGTTCAACCCATATAACCATTTTTATGGTTGTAGTACCTGAACTCAAAAAATCGTATGAAAAGTGGGATTTGGAACTCAAAAAATCATGATTTTTGGTAAGGGTGTAGGTGCGAAAACATGGAAAACATCGAAGGCAGGCAACACGCTCAGAGAAAGTAAAGCAACATTTGGGTTACAAAATCAAAAATCAAATCAAATTATTCGCTCTACCCCAGTCACGGCGTTCTACCAGGATTCTAGCAGAGTTCTAACAGAGCTGGATATTCTTACAGAATTCTAGCAGAAATGTTCCACCGTTCTAGCAGGATTCTGACAGAAACATTTTATTTTTCAAAAGCATCAAAATTTTAAAGGAAATAGAAGTCTAACCAACTGAAAACAATTAGAAATGCATTTTTCTGCGTTTAAAATCATATTTAGCATGTCTGGTATCGATCAAAAATATTTTCAATTCCAATGTACAGCACCGCAATTTTTTTTTTTCGGTGCAATAAAACATTCTTCATACTTGGACATACTTACATACATACATACTTGGATTTTTTGAAAACTAATGATTGCAAAACAACTGGGCAGGTGTAAAATGCACTTTATAACACTTTTTTTCATTCAAATGTCGAGACCATGGCTTGTAATTTCAATTTTTATATTTTTTTGCCAGCCTCCCCCCCCCCCCTCGATCCCAATCAGAGTCGAGGGACATAAACTTCAAAAAACATTTGCAATGGCTTAAAAAAATTGACAAGACATCATTTTTTTGATAGATTATAGTCCCCTTGGAACGAGCTGTCAAGTAGGACCTTTTCTGTCAAGAAGAGCTACACTCAAAGTAAAAAGTATCCTTTTTTCAAGTTCACCCGTCGTCATTTTGAGTGTACGAAGTTATTTTCTTAAAATTGATTTAAAAATCCATTTTAAATCCTTTGCGGTCGTACAAAGAGTCATTGTACTCAGAAAAATAAGCTTTATCGTTGTTAACAATAATATTACAAATTTAAGCTTAACTTTATTACCCAATTAAGACTGAATTTGTGATATTATTGTTCACAACGAAAATTAAAAAAAAATCAAACCATCCACATTAATGACTCCCGGGCAAACTTCCGGGTCTTTTGTGATCTTTATTGCAAGTTTCTGCTCGAACCTATAGAAAAAATCGGTTCTAAAGTTTCTGTTTTCAATTGCAAATGTCTGTACGTTTAAAAAAATGTCCGCAACAACTGAAATATCTGTAACAATAGACAAATCTGCGCATCTGGCATTGCTGCCGCCAACTTGACAGCGCCGCCGCTGTCATCGCGATGTTGTCATTTTTTTTCTCGCACACTCAAAAAAATTTAATCATCCGCACTTTACTCGCTGACCAGCTCGTCAGTCAACACCAGCTCAAGTCCCGGAACGGATCGTGATATTTTCGAGCCCACCTCGGTCCAGGTTTCCCGTGCGGCCCCGTCGTGTGTGTGTCTGTGTGTTTGTCCGTGTGTACACGTCCTCCACCCGCCGGAGTTCCTTGGGTCGATTTTTTTATTGTGCAAAAACAGCAAAGGGGGAAAAGGAAGAAAAAAAAGTAGTCTTCGTAATTTCTGTTGACCACTTGGAGACAGTGAGGGGAACCTGTGCTAAGCGGAGTGGCCATCGGCGGGTCGCGGGTGCGTGTGTGCCACAGTCTCTTTCGCTGTGTGCGTGGTTGTGCAGTTTTTTTTTTTCTAGTGATTTCGATTCTTTCGCGAGCCCCCCCAGCAGCAGCTCAGCGTTGAAAGAGTAAAAATCGTAAAACATCATTACGGTGGTGCGGTGATAACTTTAGGTGACGTGCCGGAAGATTCTCTCTTTCTGCCTCTGCGGGAGTTTGTGGATTTCGAGAAGGCGACCAGAAGCTGTTCTTAGGAAAGATTCGCGCGAAGAAAGTGAGTCAAATTTGGAATCATATCTGAGAAAAAAAGGTTCTCTTCATGAATGGGAAGTTGGTTCTAATTGAAGTCAATCATTGTACATGGGAAGGGGTAGGGGCAGGAACGACCCTTTTGTCCTCCTACCCTCCTGCCCCAGGCATCGTCACTTCCCACTTGCCATACAAAACAGGTTCAAGAGGGCCCACTTTTGCACTTTGCCATCATCGTGTGAGTTGATGCTGCTGCTGCTGCTGCGGCCCGAGGCCAGAAACCAGATCCACGATGGCCCCCCCCTAAAATGGGACTAGTGGAGCTGTTTGTTTAGTTGCTTTAATTTTTTCGGTCTTCGTCATCGCCGGAACGAAACATACGATGCCTGTTGTGCACTCGTATTTGCTGCTGGTAAAAGGGTAGACACCTGATTAAAAAAAAAAAAAAAATGTAACTTTATGATTTTTGAAAGTAATGTTTCTTCACATTGCAAAGGAGTTGTTTATTTGAAATAAATAATTTAAGAAGAAATTTTTGAAAAAGATAATAATTTAAAAAAAGTAGATTATACGAATCCTTTGCTTAATTTCACTTCAGATCATCGTTTCACGTAACTTGAATTTGAATTTTGAATTGTGTTGGGCACGTTTCCATTATTTTAAAGCTTTTATAAAGAATATCAATACATCTGGAGCAATATATGAACAAAAAAAAATGCCCATAAGCATATGAACATCCGAAACTACTATTTTTTTAAATGTCAATAATAAAAATGCCTTACTCGCAATTTTCTCGTGTAGGTCCAGCTTTGAATAATACACCCTTACCAAAAATCATGATTTTTTGAGTTCCATATCCCACTTTTCATACGAATTTTTCAGTTCAACCCATATAACCATTTTTATGGTTGTAGTACCTGAACTCAAAAAATCGTATGAAAAGTGGGATTTGGAACTCAAAAAATCATGATTTTTGGTAAGGGTGTACATAGTTTCCTTTTCTAGAAGGAATTGTGAAAAAAGGTCGAAAGTACCCTTTTCAGGGCAATTCTGACTTTGAGTGCAGAATTCAGAATTGTGTTTGCCTCTGGTGGCCAGCACTGGAAATCCCTTAAAGCTTTTTTAGTACACCGAAATGTCCATGCCATAAAGTTCAGCTGAAGGGCAAAATGAGCTTTAGCTGTAAGATGATTTCTAGTCGTCATCGATGCGCGGCTTTTGCCTAACTTTTAGGCGCAATCGGTTAAAGTTTTTGCCTTACCAACCTTACTGAGGAAAGGCTATAAAATCACTCAAAAAATGAACTTCGTAAGGTGGTAGATGGTGTCTTTCACTTTTTGGGCAATGACTGTCAATGATGGTTCTGAATTCAGGGTCCAGAAATAGTAAATTGAAATGAAAAAATAATCACTAGGGGAAATATACACTTTATAATCAAATACCTATCTTCGTCATATGGAGGAGGAGTGCTTTGGAAAGTGGAACG